>NC_069787.1:80817885-81120916 GCF_027406575.1 Nycticebus coucang | reverse complement strand
GTTTCTAAGGATTCATTGTGAAGAAAGCTATTCTGATCAAAGGATTTGTTAATAGATCTCCAAAGCTTTCTGGAACTTTATTGCTTACGAGGTCTTTTCAACAGGTCACTTTGAGTGAAGCTGTAAAAATGCACAGAAGAGATGGAAAATAATCAACTTTGTGTCTTTGTGTGTAGTGTATTATTCTGACTTAGTTTCCTTATCCATATGGTATGTGTTGTTTACGTGTGTATTGGAGGGAGGGAATAGGACTAAATCATCTCAAATCTTACTTCTCAAATGTTAATGGCCATATGACCACAAGAACCACAAATTAATGTGCAGATTCTGATTCCCCAGGTCTGGGGCAGCCTAAGATTCCTCATTTCTAACAGGCTTTCCCACGGTGCTCAGGTCAGATGCATCAGGGAGCCATGGGGCTCTACCTGCATCTCTGACACTTCAAGAGCTTATGATGGCTTTTTTGGGGGCTGGGGGACAGGGTCTCAAGCTGTTGCCCTAGGTAGAGTGCCGTGGCGTCACAGTTCACAGCAACCTCAAACTCTTGGGCTTAAGCGATTCTCTTGCCTCAGCCTCCCAAGTAGCTACAGGCGCCTGCCACAACTATTTTGTTGTAGTTGTCATTGTGGTTTGGCAGGCCCAGGCTGGATTTGAACCCGCCAGCTCTGGTGTGTATGGTGGGTGCCCTAGCCGCTGAGCTACAGGCACTGAGTCGATGGCTTTTTAGTAGCAACCCTTTTATATAGTGATGAATCTTAAATATAGCTCTTCACATTATAAAATCCTATCAGGACCACCTTTTGAGAGAAGAAATCCCCATGGTAAACAGAGACCTTAACTACTGAAGGAATTGGTGAGCAACAGCATCAACAGAGCCAGCCCAGTTAAGCAGTAGGCATCTGCTGGGCATGATTCTGAGAAGCAGCAAATAGAATTTCCTCTCAGTGATATGTGATGTGAGAGGAAGGGGGAGTCAGGGCTGGCACCAAAAACTTTGGCCTAAGCAACTGATTGAATTGCTTTCCTAGTGACTGAGCAGAGACAATTGTGGGAAGAACCAGTGTGGATGGGTGGGTGGGTGGGTGAAGGGATCAAGAATAAAGTTGGGTGTATTAACTTTAAGGTCCCTATTCTACATTCAGAAGGCAACATCCAGTAGTCTATAAGCATTTGAAGGCAGCAAAGAAGTCTAATGCTGGAGATAAAATTTGGGAGTCATCAATGTAGATAGTATTTATATTTGCTATGTCACCTAAACATCATAACAACCCTATTGATTTAGTATTATAATTATTTGCATTTCATAGATGAGGTGATAGAGGCACAGAGAGGCTAGGTAATTGCTTCAAAGACACACAATCATTAAGTAAAGTCTGGCAGTTTGCCTCCAGAGCAAGGATGGGCCATGGAACAAAGCTTCCAGTGCAGTTAGCGATGCTGGCAGGAATAATGTCAGGGGAAGGATGAAGGTGAAAGTCAGCAGTTTGCAGCAGCCCACCAGACTTGAGGAATTAACATCCAAGTCTGGTTTATATAGGAGTCTCTGGTGAGTTCATGCCTCAGATGTTGAAGAACTCTGGGATTGCTGTTTAGGTTCTGTTCCTGGTTCTGCAATACCAGACAGACTGGGTTGGAATGGCCCTGCTGTGTTGCTGCCCTGTGACCATGTTCTTGTCAAAGCTATCATCTTTTTCTGTTGTGTCTCTAATGGCACTACCAAGTTCTCACTGACCATTTACATTGATCAGAAAAGTACAGTTTCCTGGGCAGCACCTGTGGCTCAATGGAGTAGGGTGCCGGCTCCATATGCCAGAGGTGGCGGGTTCAAACCCAGCCCTGGCCAAAAACTGTAAAAAAAAGGACAGTTTCTCCACATGATGCCAAAGAATCCTTAGCTTAATGGTGAGCTTTAGCAGGTGTGTGTGAGCTTGGTGGGGGTGGAGTGTGTGTGCATGGTGAAGGCTGATGCTTATTTAGGAAGCAGAGTCATGGAAAGTCCTATGGGAACCACATTGGCACAATCCTAATGAGAGAAGAGACATAAATGAATTCCCAGAGGGGAGGAAATGGAAGTGATATACGTGCAAGACAGCTGTTGTCAAAGCAGCAACATGCGGAACTGAATGCAGAACAGCACCCAGGCAGGGAAAGGGAGGGCCAGGGATCGGAGCCTGGAGGAATCACTTCTGCCATGAGTTCAGCCCAAGCAAAGAACACAGATCAGGACCTGCACCTTGCTAGACTGCAACCAATGTACTAATGCTTCATAAATATTTTTTGATAAATGAGTAAAGGTTAAATAGTTACTGATATCAAAAAGCCTCACAAGAATGCATCTGTAAGTATCTGCTGCTGTGTCTTTAAGCTCTAGTTTACAGGGTAGTTTATTTTTGAAATTATAGAAACAAAGGCTTAAGCTATTGGAAGATTAAGTAATATTAATAAAGAATGTTTGACTGGATTGTACAGTTTTTGAGAGTCTTAGTTGTCTCTGCCAGGGAAGGAGCCAAGTATAAGGCTTACACTCCCCTTGCTAGAGTCACTGCCATTTGATGTCAGGCACCTCAGCTGTAGCATGAAGTAGCATCTCCATGATGTGGTTTGCTAATCTAATTTAGGTCACTGGAGAAAAGGCTGCATTCACAAAAGGTCTGAAAGTGGCTCCTAAATTCTCATATGGCTAAGTCCCTAATATATAAGAACTTAGGAGACAGAACTCAGGGAAATATTTGAGTCACCTAGTTTCAAACTATGTCCAGTTTTCCTCCAGAATACTGAACCCTTGACCTGTCTGAATTCCTGAGCTAGCAGAGAAATACGGATTCAACTTCATCTGCCCACTGACCCTGACTCATGTGATTCACATTTGTGCTAGTCCACTCACTCACCACTGTTGCTGCGTTTCCTTAGGTCAGACTCCCCTCCTGGCCCTGGTCCATCAGCTTCCTCAGGAACCTCCACCAGATCAGAAGTCTTAGAGGAAAGAGAAAATAGCATGCGATGAGCAATTTTGTATCAGTGGGTTAATGAAGAGAGATTTTAATGTTAGTCAAAGAGCTAAGGTGGAATTTGCATGATACTTAAGAATACAATGATTGCTGTCTCCTCCCTTTGGCTAACTTCAGAGAGGCTGTGTCCTCTTGTGAGTACTGTACTGTCCTTTAGATGTCCTTGAGGATCAAGCAGGCCACATTAGGTACTCAATGAATGAATGCCTAGGGGCACAGGCCACCGTTAGGCTTCTTCCCAGGAACAGAAAACAGAGGAAAATCAGAATTCCTGCCCATATCCTGTTGCTTAAAATTGTAAGTAAAACCATAGCTCTTTCAATAGATGAGTTTTAAGTATTAATTATAGAGAACAAGATACACTACTGAGAATGCACTATTTACACGTGAGTTAAATGCTGTTTCCATTGCTGCAAAAATCATTGCTTTTGTAACACTTATTCTGTCTTTTTTGCAATAAGAAAAATCATAATTGTCCTTCCACATAAGTTACAGAAATAATAAGAACAACAACAACAATAATAATAGCACTCACTCTAAATAGGTAATGGTTCCTGATCATTTGCCACTACTGTTTTTAAGTATGTATTATCTCATTTCATCATGATAATTCTATAATAGACTCATTTTTCAGAGAGGAATCTGAAGCCCAGAGGGAATCAGTATTCTCCTTGGGGTGCCACAGCTTCTAAGTGGTGGAGTTGGGGCCCTGAACCCCAGGCATTGCCTCTAGAGCACACACACAGTGCTTCATCCAGTGGTGCACTGACTGGGGCAGCTCCTCAGGCTGGTGAGAACCTTCAGGGTCATCATACCTATGCCATGAAATTGTTAAGGTAGTGGGAAATTGGCAAACTCTACAAATCAGGGTCCAGCTCTAAGCTGCTGGTTAGACATTTATCAGGAGACCAATGATTGCCTCCTTGAAAGGGCCAGATGACCCTGCTTTTGTTTGCCTAGGTCCATTCTTTTCCAATGAGGAATTTATGGGGCCTCTGAGGAGAGTCACATTTTAAAAAATTTATTTATTAGGCGGCGCCTGTGCCTCAAAGGAGTAGGGCACCGGCCCCATATGCCAGAGGTAGCGGGTTCAAACCTAGCCTCGGCCAAAAACTGCAAAAAAAATTTATTTATCTTTGTACAAGTTTACTTTCCCAGCTCTCCTAGTCAGCTCTACAGCACTTTGGTACTACCCTCCAGAGACTGGTTTTTGTTGCAATTTAGCATGATAAATTTTTAAACCACTCTTGCTTTCATGACATTATTAGAAAGAAAAAAAGTCAGTGTCACAAGGTCTCTAAGTCACTTATGCCCTCCTCCCCTTGAAGTTCATGATCACGATTTCTGTACAAGAGACACTTTGCAGGGGAGAATTCCATTTATGTTAATTTAAACTTATAAAACTGGGCTGGGCACAGTGGCTCATGCGTATAATCCTAGCATGCTGGGAGGCTGAGGTGGGTGGATTGCTTCAGCTCAGGAGTTGGAAATCAGCCTGAGGAAGAGCAAGACAACATTTCTACTAAAAATAGAAAAACTATCTGGGCATTGTAGCAGGTGCCTGTAGTCTGAGGTAAGAGGATCATTTACGCCCAGGAGCTTGAGGTTGCTGTGAGCTAGGCTGAGGCCATAGCACTCTACTGGGGCAATAGAGTGAGACTCTGTCTAAAAAATAAATAAATAAATAAATAAATAAATAAATAAATAAATAAATAAATAAAATATAAAAAATAAACTTATAAAACTGAAGATTATTCATAAACTAGCCAACTAACTCCCAGAATGTGGTTTAAATTTTGTTTCTTCTTGCCTCCTCAGAGCCATTAAGCCTTTTAGATTTTAGAACATTTAAAAGCACATTCAGGAATACAAAACAAATTTGGAAATAGCTAGGCAGCAACTTCTCAACAATGTAAAACAAATGCCTCTATAGCCCTGTAAGAAAATAAATCTGTGGGACAAAGCTTTGCTATGTGGGAATATATGTTAGCTTTAGGCATAATAATACTAAAGGAATGGCAGAAGGCTGAATTTCATTATCACTGACCTGCAGGAAGGAAGCAAAGTCATTTTAAAGGACTAATCAATTGTTTCTGTTTTCTTCCATTGAGACAAGTTAGACTTCTGGGAAAGAGTGAACAGATATTTCAGGACAATTGTATTTGTCTTTGTTTCCCTGTAGCTTTCAGAACAATGCCTTAAAGAAGCAAAACTCCAACAAATATTTACTAATGGAACCAGCCCCAGTATAAATGGACTGTGATGAATGGACATCTTATTGACATTTGGAAAACTATATTCTGGGCCCCTAAAACCAGTCTATAGAGGCCAGGTGTTACTAGAAACAAAGGTATTTTAGAGATTAAAGCAAACTGGACAACCATCAATTGTTTTTCTTGCTGCTGCTTAGCATCTGCCAAGAACAAGGGGGCTGAAATATTCATTACTTGCTGTGAAATGTTTGTGAGGGTCTATCATAAATTCAGCAAAGCTCAGAATCACAGGAGTGGCCATCTGCTGCTGATGTGGATAGATCAGGGCCACCCCTGGGAGTCTCCTCTCAGCTCTTGCCTTTCTGGAGTGGCTTTCCAATTGCCGTCTACCAATGCTGGTCTCACATAAGCATGGGAGATGCTTGTGCTGGAGTGGGATAAGGATCTATCGTCTCTCACTACAGACTTGAGAAAAGCCTGTTCAGAATGCAGATCAAAGTGTACAGAGGTCTTGGCTCTGGCCAGTTTTATTTGTGCTTTTCTTTTGGATTGCTGAGTGGCATCTATAAAAAGTCTTGACGTGTAAGGGGTGATGGCTACCTGCTGGAAGCCAGCTCTGTGTGGCTTTGAGGAGGCAACTCATTGGCAGGCATGGCCCTGAGAAAGGAGATGTAATGTGGCATGTGGGGCTGGGGGAGGGTGATGCTCAGCATTCTTAGATCTCTGTCTCAAATTTTAGACCCGGCCTATTGACCACTGTAAATGTGTGATTCAAAGCTGTTCGCACAGACCATAAATGTGTGATTCAGAGTCATTCGCACAGACAGAGAACAAGGGCAAGTATAAGCCAACGAGGATAGATACAAGAGAGAAAGAGGAAGGGCTGGCACGGGCTGATTTCCTGAGGAACAAACTTAGAAGTTATCAGTTTAACTCTGTAACTCTCAAACTTCAGTGTGCATCAGAATCACCTGGAGGGTTTGTTAAAACAAAGATTATTGGGCTCCCCAAATCAGATCTTCTGATTCTGTAGATCTGAGAGGAAAATCCAAATTTGCATTTCTAGTAATTTCCCAGGTGAGGCTGATGGTGCTGATCTGGAAACCAGACACTTAGAATCAATAATTTAACTCATTACCAGCTTTCAGCCCTTTGGAAATTTAGATAGTTTGAAGAGAGTGTCTGTCCATTTATTAATTCATTGATCACATATTTAGTGAGAATCTATAACGAGCTGGCACAGTCTAGACCAGTGGTTCTCAATCTTCCTAATGCGAGAGCCCTTTAACACAGTTCCTGTAGCTTGTGACCCACAGGTTGAGAACAGCTGGTCTAGATCAATGATTCTCAAATCTTGGTGAATACTGAAGTTTCCTGGAGAGCTTGGTGGGTATTGGAGTCACCTGGAGAGCTGATACAGTTCACAGAGACCCTGGTAGGTTGAAGTAGGACAGAACCTGAGTCCTTGTATTGTTACAACCAAAGTTTGAGAATCACTGGTATAAGATAATGGATAATGGAAATAAAAAGATATAAACAAGAGTTTTACATTTAAGGAGCTTAGTCTAGTTGAGAAGGGGGCTGGAGAAGTGAGAGAAAAATTAAACAAAAAAGTGAAAATTACTAAGCAATATGTAAATCATGGATTAATGATGGGAGAGGTGTTGTCTGCAGAGAGGTGGGGACCAAGTGTGAGCAAATGGACAGAACATGGCTACCATCTCTGGAGTTTAGACTGTGCAGATCCCTGAAGATTCCAAGGTCGGTCTTTAAGAGGCTCTTATTATTTCTTCATTATTTTCTATGCATTTTTGACTCTCATTATGTGCCAGGCATCCTGTCGTCCAGGTGTAGTGAGAGGAATAAGGAATGGGGAGGGGCCCTGATGTCTACTGGAGCCACTCAGCACTTCAGGAAATAGGTGCAAAAGCAGATCATGACAATGCAACCATGTATGTCCTATAAGAAAGGAATTCTTGAAGGCTTGTGGGAGGAGTGCTCTAGTCTGGAGATGCTTCACTGTGTAGAAATCAAGTGGCTCTTAAAGAATTTCATCAGGGGGAAGCAGCATGTTTTAAGATTTGGAAATATCATAGAACTTGGGAGTTCAGGAGAAGGTGGGTTTTTAGGGTAGTGACAGGTCTCAAATGCCATGCCGAAGAGTTTGGGTATTGTTGTTCCAGCATAAATGACTAAACAGAGGATTTTAGTTAGGAAAGTTGCACAAAGGTATTACCAAGATTAAAAAGGAAAAGGTAGCACAGCTTTTCCTGTGGGTCTGGGTAAGAGATAATGAGGTTCAAATCTCCAGCATTGGTGATAGAAAGGAAGGAAATTTTTGTTACAAATTTCTGATTTTTGAATTATAAGACCTGATCACCAGTGGAATGTGAGTTTAGTTTGGACATACTGATTTTTCAGTATCCGTAGGACTGGTGTTTGTGAAAGAGGTTAGGACAGGAAATATCCAAGGGAGTCATTAGCAATGGTTGGACTAAAGGAATGTGAAGAAGATCAGCCAGAAAGAGCACATAGAACAAGAAGGCCAAGCAAAAGCTAAAGCACCTCCCTGAGAACAACTCTATTTAAGGAATGACTGGAGGAAGATAAGAGAAGGAGATGGGCTAAGCAGAATTCTTGAGTACTCAGGGGTTTCTAGCAGAGCCCAAGCATAGGTCCTGTTAAAGGGTGGTGCTAGGAAAGGCTCTTCTCAGATAATATATTTTTCTTATGCTTAACTTCATAACTCAGGTTCAAAGAAAACACAGCTAAGGCCTACCTGTTTAAAACAATGCAGCAATAACTTTTATTTATCAAGTGTTAATTTTTCAAACCCTGTGCACTTTATGTATATTATTAGTATTATTACCCAACCTGTGCAGCCATAACATATTTGCATATAATATAAATATTACCCATATATATTTTGTATATTTTTATCACATTTAGCACCATTTCTATCCATCTTCCAGTAAACAAATTAACACTATCTTTTGGACTGCCAATTGATAATGATCTCCACTTTAAGAAGGTCTTCAGAATTCAGATATCTTAAAATGCCATAAATTATATCCTCATTGCTTTGAGGCAAAGTCTACTAAAGCTAAACATTTTCCATTTTTACTATGAAGTACTTTAACACTCATATGACATAATTATTATAATATCTTTAACACAAATATATTGTGTTCTCACTCAATAAAATAGTTTAAGACATGTAACAATATATTTCTCAATATTCTAGACAATGCCATCACCATGAGTTTTCTTTTGTATTGGTTTAGTCTTCAGAAATAGGTTGCAAATTCTAAGGGTAGGGGGCTAGCCATATCCTTCTCTTTGGTGTTTCTACAGTGCTAGTAAACTATAGGTTCCTTATTCACGTTGCTAACTTAGTAGAAAAAAGAACTAATTGGAATCAATTTTATGTGCAACAAGGAAAAGGAGTAAAAATTTATTTTTGGCTTTTCCCTCTTAAAAATCAGTAGGATACATAGAGAAAAGGGCTTTTAGTGAGTTTAAAGATGGCTTCTAGGATAACCATGTGGCATTAGTCAGAGGACATTCCTACTGATCTACATTCCTACTCAACTACCTACAATCTCAGGTTATCTTGAGAATACCCAGTGAGGGAGCTGGTTCAACTCAGTCCCTGAGAACACCTCCCAGGGGTATGCCCTATCTTTTTTCCTACAGTCCACTCTAATCACTGGATATTGAGAGGACCCTATGGGGCAGACCACTTGGATTCTCATCTGTATCTTGCCAAGAAGCTTCCAGTCCAGCAGGGCCTGTAACAATGGAAGTGATAAGTGGGTATAGCTGGTCCTAAGTGGTAATATGAACTGGAAGGTTCTTGCCCCTTTGCAGGAGGAAATAGCTATGTCTTTGCATGGGATTGTACCTGGAAGAAGAACTGGAAACAGCCAGGACATTCCAGCTTCTGCCCACCGTTTCAGCCCAACATTTCTAAGTGTTGACTAATACATTACCTAGTATTGGGGGGAGGGTTAAGGAGAGAAGGCACCTGGGAAGAGTTAAGGAGCCTGAGGCCAGGAGGGTGATCTTTGAGTGGGAACAGGAACATAAAGTGATCACTGGATGTGGGCAACTGAAGTTAACCTTTAGTGCCCCAAGGCACTTTGGGTTTCCCTTGGAGGCCCTTTGACTCCCAACAGAACTGCCCTCCTGTGGCATTTAGGTGGGAATTCCTTACACTGCAGTGCCTGAGGCCCACCCTGCCTGAGACCACCAGGAACAAACCAAGGGAGGAAGAGGACAATTACAGAAGTTCTGTGAGGCGAATCAGAGCCACTGCCGGAGCTGCCCTTCTTTGTTCTCTGGGCCAGGGAGGTGCCAAAGCGGAGAGTCTCGTAGACTGGATCTACCTTATTGCCACAGGCTGCAACAGAAAAGAAAGCTCATCTGAGAAAGCTCATTTGAGAGAACCCATCCAACCACCTACTACATCTCCTGGGTTAATAGCACCTGAGAAGCAGGTTCTGTGCAGCAGACTCTAGCCTCTGTGGAAATGGTGCTTTCTGTGGTCAAGCCTGCCTCAAGGATGTGCCACTACCCCACTGTGCTCCCAATGGCCAGGTTCCTTCACTGCACCCAGCACTTCCAAGGAGAATTTTGCTCCCAACCTCCTCCTATTGGTTGTTTTCCCTTTTTTGTTATCCAATTTCAAGATTCTTCCCAGAGACCAACATTATTTCTGCTAATGGGAGGCTCCGCTCACCAAGGTATAAAACCTGAGACACAAGGTTTATAGTGGAAGACAATTGCTTTAGAAAGAAATTGTCATCGCTGACCTTATGAATTTTTTTTTTTTTTAATTTGGCCGGGGCTGGGTTTGAACCCACCACCTCTGGCATATGGGACCGGCGCCCTACTCCTTGAGCCACAGGGGCCGCCCAGACCTTATGAATTTTTAACTGAAAGCTTTCTAGTTTAAACATTTCTACTTTAAAACTCCCCCCACAACCAAGATAAATATAGATGTAGAGATTTTTGAGAGATGAAAAAAATAATAGACGTAAACTGAAAAATATTGTTAAAGAAGAAATTCAAGCCAGAAATATCATAAATAGAGGGCATTTTGTTTGAAGTCATAACATATTCACCGAGTTTCTACTAAGCATTGTGGTATAATCTATATTTATCTTTTACAAAAATTATGAAAAATGGTAATATCTGTGCTCATTAATAGGGCCTGACAGGTTGAGTAACTTGATTAAAAGCATCAGTTGTCATGAGAAAGCTGAGCTTTGAACCAGGTCTGTAGGACACCATGCTCCATGTTCTTTCTGCACTACCATGCTGTATATGGTTAGGATAGCAGATTGGTGGCCTTTGTGAATTAGGTGTTCTTTAAGCTTCATTAAGGAAATGACGATCCTGGAGAATTTAGTCTACGTTATGTTTCTCCACCAGCAAAGCAAACACAAACATTCACTAAGCAAACACACAAAGATACTCCACTGGTTTTTGCAGCCCTGGGAGGACAGCAGACATTCACACTGATTTTGCTAGTCAAAATCCAACTCAACCCATCAATGTCCCAACTCACCAATGGGCATAACTTCTTTAATGCATCCAAACTGTTCATGAATGAGCAAGGGGGAACTATAGTAACGCCGGAACCCCTTTGGCTGGAGAGAGAATAAGAAAGAGAAGGGGTTAATGTCACTGATGAGATGGAGAAAACCACACAAGGGCCCTAATTATAAAACCAGTTGGTTTCTCTAGGGGCATCCTCCTGTCTCCTATTAAGATGCTGACATCTTAATAATTCTATGATTTAATGATGGCAGGGACACTAGGGAGAGGGAGCTATATGTAGCAATAAGCAAGTTACACTCCATCTGGAAACAAATTTCTGGCCCTGGCCTTCCCAGTCCATGTGTCCTCCTGCAGTACCCAGCAGCCTCCTTTGCATCCCAGATCCTTATCGTCTGCCAGATACAAATGGATTGCCATGCATTGTCTCACCACAGTTTGTTGTTGTGGTATATTTAAGTCATAAAAGGCCTGGGCAGGGGAGGGCAGAGGTGGGCCCAGAGGCCTCTGTAAATTTGGAGAGTTTCACTCAGAATCATCTGCTCCATGTCCTGGATTTTAGTCTCTTTTTCTGAACTCTCTGTAGTCTTTGTTTTGGCTTGTGGGAATTGGCATCAGGGGAGGAGAAAGGGGATAAGTGAGGCAGGGGTTTGCGAGAAGAGATACTGCATATCAGAGTAAGTAGATGAACTAAGAACCTGGACTTACTATACTCCATGTTAGATGGGAACTAAGTGGCACAATCCCCACTAGAATTCCAGAATCTTTTCCAGTGACCCTGGCAGGCAATATCCTCCTTTGATTGAACACTGTGATGGGAGGGTGGGCAGGAGCATTTGCTAGCCCTAGAGGCAGCTCTTTGATGACATTGCCTCTGATTATTTAGACTTGGTACCCATTGATCCTCAGTCTTTTCTCCAGCACCACAAAGGACAATAGGATCATTATTCTGTGTGACAGGGCCAAAATTTTTTGAAGATAGCTATTAATGTCCTGTCTAGTTTTTCCCTAGGCCCTTTCTACACTTCTTTAGCCATCCTAGTTTATCCTCAAGTATGCTTTGGGTTGCTTTTTATCACTGTATGGCACTAGGACTGAAGCCCATACTCCTGAGATGGTGTGACTGGCCCAGAATGGGCCAAGTCTGTCCAATCTCTCTATAGATTTGGGCAACATGATTCTGTTAAAGTGTAGATATTGATTACTCCTTCCATTTTTGTGGAGGCTTAGCTCTAGTCTTCCCTAAACACCTACTGAGCTGACAGCCCTGATTTGCCTGGGGCTGGGAGGGTTCCTGAGATGCATAACTTTCCCCTTCAAAAGTCCTCACAGTTCCTGGATGTGGGGCATTCAGTGCTAAATCTGAGAAAGTGCCAATGTGGGAGAAGTTGGTTACTCTAGTAAGGATTCTAACTCTTTTTTTTTGACAAGGGGTATTTTCCTATTAGGTTAACAAAATTCTTCCTTTGTTCTGTCATTATTCCAATTAGGAAGCCAAGCTGGCAGGCCAGTTCTGGGGTGCTTTCCTCAGAATTGCAGGGAAAGGATTTGGAGGGAGTGATCTCATGGGAGAAGGTGAGTACCCTAGGCAGGGAGTCCTGAGGCTCCCTCCTGGCACAGCCCTTACCAGCTTGCCCATGCACCGCTGGGGTGCAAGGCCATCTGTGCACTTGTGGTGGATGCTCATCTTACAGGCTTTGCAGCGCAGTCCGTGTTTAGCATTTGTTCCTGTCAGGCACATGGCAAACTGTGATTAGGATAAAACTTGCCCTTTGCTGGTGACTAATATGAAGTCACTAAAAAAGAAGGTACTCCTATAATGAGGTAATTCTATCCTATGACTTTTTCATGAAGATTTCAAAATGGTAAAATTTGTTATGGTGGATTATTTTACCTTTTTCCACATTTTCTACCCAAGGTATAAGCTCTGGTGTCTTCCCTTATCTTTCCTGTTCATTACTCCAACAAATCTAAGCCTCCTTCACTTTCTTTGTTCTCTTAATTCAAGCCAGTTAATTCCATATTTTTTGCTCTTCATAAAAGTCACCCATTTCTGTTTCTTTGTGTTTTACTGAGTAGTGAAAGTTCTAACATTTCACTCATTTTTTGCTTTCTACTAAAGGGACTGAGCTGTTGAACAAATTCTCAGGGAAATGGCTGATAAGGAGGGAACAGCAGGATCTGTGTGGGAGTAGGGATGATGGTCTTCTAAAGTGGGGGAGAGGGGACGTAATCAGACACCAAGCCCTGCCTGGAGAAAAAGGAAGAGGAGGTGGATGGCAGTAAAATTGCTGCTGTTATGAGTCACTTAGCTTCTGGGGACAGGATGCCATTAGGGAGCAGAGGAGGAGAGGAGAGGCAGACAGCCATCCTGGCAGCTCCTCTGCTGTACCAAGGCCCATACCAGGAGCACTACAGAGGCATAGGGAGAGGGGAGACAAGAGGGTAGGTGTGGAAGCTTCAGGGAGATGGCAGTGGTGTTTAGAAGAAAAGCTGGCTTACTGTGGCTAGGAGGGGATGTTAATGCGAGATGTTTTCTGTCTCCATGTAACCCAGGACATGAGTATGCAGGACAAGAGGTACCATCCACTCTGATATAACAAAGTGGGATGGCAGGCCCCCAGGCAGGCCTCAGAAAGGGATGCCAAAAAGGACTTTACTGCTCCTAGATGACCAAGCACTTCAATTATATTAGAAAATAGGAATAAAGATAGAATGGAGGATAGAGAATTTCACTGTAGAGGCTCTATGAGTCTCATCCCTATTCCTCTACCATGATGTGAAGGATAGGGTTGCTTTGTTGTCTCAGTCCTACTGAGAGAGTCTTCAAGGAGACTACTGTAAAAACTTGGCATATATCCTGTGGAGTCTGTGGAGCATGTGGCTATGGCCACACCCAGACCTGGGAAGTCTAAAGGTAAGAGACATAGGTGACCTGTGTCCTGTCAGCCTATTGATGAGGGGACTGTGTGAAATCTTGTCATGAAAAGAAGGTTTGAATAAAACAAGTATGTGATTCCTGTGTGTCAGATGTGGATTATGCAGGATGCTGTCCAAGATGACTAGCTGGAGAGGCAATAGGATTCTAAAAAGGCAGCTTCTTTAGAGTGGAGACACAGGAATGATTATGTCCATATAATGTGAGACATGAAGTCAGAGGTACCCCCGCCTACATATCACAGCTGACTAAAGACCCCAAATGAGGATATCCCAAGACTATATGTAAAATCCACCCTCTTTTCTGCCACTGCCTCCCCTTCCTAGCCACCCTCATCCCATCATCTGTTTTTGCCCTCTTCCAACCCAATGCATGTACAATGGCCAGAGAAATGATTTAAAACTGTAACAAAGAAAATAAAATACCTAGGAATATATTTAACCAAGGAGGTAAAAGACCTCTACAGGGAGAACTATGACTCTCTCTGAGGAAGGAAAAACCAGAGGATGTAAATAAATGGAGAAATATATCATGCTCGTGGATAGGCAGAATCAGCATTGCTAAAATGTCTATACTACCCAAAGTTATTTACAGGTTCAATGCAGGCCATCTTAAAGTGCCAATGTAATTTTTTGCAGATCTAGAAAAAATAATTATATACTTTATATGGAACCAGAAAAGATCCCAAATAGCCAAAGCAACCTTAAGCAAAAAGGACAAATCAGGAGACATCACTTTACCAGATATCAAGCTATACCCTACAAGACAATAGTAATTAAAATAGCATGGTATTCGCACAAGAATAGACACATAGACCAATGGATACAAACAGAAACCCAGATATGAAACCATCCTTATATTACATCTAATCTTTGACAAAATAGACAATTACAAATACTGGGGAAAAGAGTCTCTATTCAATAAATGGTGCTGGGAAAATTAGGTAGTCAAAGGTAGAAGATTACAACAGGATCTCCACATCTTACCACTCACAAAAATTAATTCATGATGGATAACAGATGTAAACCTAAGGCATGAAACTATAAGAATTCTAGAAGAAAATGTTGGGAAAAGTCTTACAGAGATCGGTCTAAGAATTTGTGAAGAAGACACCAAAGGCAATCACAGGAACAACAAGAATTAAGAAACGGCACTTGATTAAATTAAAAAGCTTCTGCACAGCTAAGGAAACAAAAAATAAAGCAAATAGATAATCCTCAGAATGGGAAAAATTTTTGCATGCTGTACATCTGATAAAGGGCTGAATCTATAAAGAGCTCAAGCAAATCAGAAGAAAAAAATACAATCCCATAAAAATGTAGAAAAAGACATAAACAGAAAATTTTCAAATGAAGATAGATTACTGGCCAATAAACATGAAAAAATACTCAATATCTCTAATTGTCAGAGAAATAAAATCAAAACCACAATGAAGTATCACCTAACTCCAGTGAGAATGATTCTTATCCAAAGTCCAAACACAGTGGCTGCTGGCATGGACATGAAAAAAAAGGAATGCTATTGATGGGACTACAAATTAGTCCAAGCTCCAGGGAAAATTGTATGACGATACCCCAAATACTAAAATCAGACCTACCATTTGATCCAGCAATCCCACTGTTGGGTATTTACTAAAAAAAAAAACATGCACCTCATTGTTTATTGCAGTATGATTCACAATTCCACAGATGTGAAATCAACCCAAGTACCCATCAATACATGAGAGCCTTAATAAGATGTGGAATGTGTACACCATGGGGTACTACTCAGCCACGAAATAATGGCAAACTAATACCTTTTATAACAACCTGAATTGGAAGGGAGAGCATTTTCCTAAGTGAAGTATTGGCAGAATGGAAAAACAAATACCACATGTACTCACTATTAAATTGAAACTAATCAATCAATATCCATGTATACATATGGTATAGTACGGAGGGAGCAGATGGGGATGCGTAAATTCACACATAACAAGTACGGTGCACAGTATCTGGGTGAGGAGCACACTTACAATTTTGATTCAAACTGTACAAAGTAATTCATGTAACCAAAATACTTGTACCCTTGTAATATTCTGAAATTTAAACACATGTAAAGAATCTCCTCCTTTTCTTGTTTAAATATCTTCTAGTCTTTTCTTTGCCTTTCTGATGTCATGTAAAATGCTCATCATAGTTCATTTGTCTCATTTGGTGGGGGCCCATCTGTAACTTTACCTCAGGCCAGCCCTGCTTGTTTGCTCTTCTTTACCCACATGACCTTGTAGTTTCTTGAATGCACAAGCTCTTTAATTCCTCAGGGTCTTTACACGAGCTGCTTCCTATGTCCAGAATTCTGTTCCTATCTCTCTTCATTCACTTAGTGACTTCTCAATGTTTGTATCTCTGTCATTTCTTCACTGAAACTTTTTTGAAAATAAACATAAACTTTTTCTATTATTCTTTTTCACAGCATTTATTACAATTATTATTCAAAAGTTTGTTTTTGTCTTCTTTTTCCTCTGGACAGTGAACTTGATGAGGCCAAAAACTGTGTGTGTTCACTTGCCAGCTCTGATCACGATACCTGATAAACATACATTCAATAAATTAATAAATTCTTTCATAGTAACACATGCACTAAGGCAATGGTGACTGGTTTGAGATGCTTCATTGAAGTTGATTCATCAATAGTGTAAAATAGTATTCAAGAGGTAAAAGGGGATTTGAACCTGTATTATTTCATTTTAAAGATGAGAAGCTTAAGGGCCCAAGACAGAACAATTTGCTCCAGGTGAGAGGAGGTGCTATTTAGTTTCATTCTTTCACTGCTTGACCCAAATCTTTCCTTCCTTTATTGGGGTTGTTTGACATACATGAAGATGAAGTTGGGGTTAATTAGACAATAAAATAAGGGAGGGCAAGGACTTGACATGCTGCTGGGAAAAGCAATGGGCAAACTCTTGAGTAGGAAAACAGAAACCCTCAGGAGGTATTACCTGCAAACTCCCTACAAAAAGGCATCATTTAACACAAAGCCTGTCTCCTGGTACAACCACAGACAGAAAATCAAAGTGACACATGAAAACACCATAAATTATTGGATATGTGCATTTGTCATAAATAATAGTTGGAGGGTCCCTTTTTCTTTTTAAGAATAATCAATTATCTGAAAGACTTTCCAAAGACTGGACTTGAAAAGCAATTACTTACTTTTGTTTCCAAGTTAGAGAATGCTATGTGTGCCTTATGTGGAAATGTAAGTCAAAACTTCAAAGAGGAAAGTTATTTCATTGTGTGTTGGACACAATTAAATAACATAATTTTAAAGTACATTTTCCTTAAGAAGCAAACATCATGATTTCAGTTTTCATTGTCTGCTCTCATATACTCCACCATTTTGTATGACTCAGACTGCCAGCAATTATTTGGTTTTAGATGTTCCAATTTCCACTCAGAAATAACAAAAATGATTGAAGAGGAAAGCTTACATTCTGCAGCTCAGAGAATAGTTCAAAGGAATAATTCACATCACAGCAGTGGAATTTAGTTTATTGTAGCAAAATATGAAAAAGACACAGTCTGACTTGTTTCGTTACTAGTGACCTCCATCAGAAAGGCATTGCTGCATGTGACCCTTAAGCCTGAGCAGAGTGGAAGAAACAGTTTTATACCTGAATCTGTCTCAGGCTGACTCTTTAAAGTTAATGAAACCAATATATAATCACCCACACTTTCTAAAAGATAAAACACAACTATAGCCCAAGATGAAGGAGGAAAGAGGAGGAGGATGGGAGGTTGGATGGAGGGAGGGTAATTTAACACACCTATGGTGCATATTGCAAGGGTACATGTCAAATCTATTAAGTGTAGAGTATAAATATCTTAACATGATAATTAAGTGAGGTGAAGGCTATGTTGCCCAGTTTGATGTAAGTATTACAAATTGTATATAAAGTTAGCACATTGTACCCCATAAATGCATTAATGTATACAGTTAAGATTTAATAAAAAATTAAAGATTCTACTGCACCATTAAAAAGAAAAAGAAAACTGCTAATATTCCTGTAGCTGCAGCTATCTCGTCATCACGTGGGAACAGTACTACCTACTTTCACACTAATAGAATAGCATCATCATATATGCAAAAGGATTTCAGGGGTTTAAATGCCCTTAAAAATGTCACTGGTCTTGGTAATAATGTTTGGGTAAATAATAGTTAATAGACCTCATGAATTTCCCACTTTGTCATACCAAAAATCCAGTAAAGTTATAGACTAGAACAAAAAAAAAGAAAAAAAAGGAATAAATGTCAAGTAACAACTGGAAGGAGTAATAACAGTGGAAGAGAGTTTAACATATTTGGAAGATGTAAGGCAAGTGAAGATATGGTAAGCAATTTAGCATAAGATAGGAAGATTGATTTTTCAATAGCAACTTGGAAGCTAGAAGGCCATGGATCTTCTAAAGCTGTTAAATTAAAAAAGTCGAGTGATTTCCAACTCAGAATTTTATGCCTAGTCAAATTATTAATACATTTGAAGGTAGAATGAATATATTTTTCAATTTTTGGGGATTCAAAATGTTTATATATATCCTTCTTAGAAAAATACTAGAGAATGTGACTCACAAAAATAAGGGAATAAATCAAGAAAGAGGAAAATACTAAATATTATATGTAACATAAGAAATGACACAGGGGGGAGGTAGGTAATATCCCCCTATGATAATTCTGCAATATCCCAACACCAGAGCTTCAGGATAAAGGCAGTAGACTTGGAAAAAGTAGCACTTAGAAGTTTATTGATGCTTTTGAGGTTTCACTATAATGTCATTTGACAGATCTACGAAAGGATTAGAAAAACAATTATAGTTCCATTAAAAGTTTAGGAAGTGAAAAAAGCCATTTCTAAATTGAGGAAAAATAAAATCTGTGTAGGATTTTAAGAAATGTAATTATAGTATAATACTTGAATAAGAAATTAATGAGTCACAATGGTGCATAAATTGACCATGTAAATAATACAAAAATTGTAATAAAATTATTTGAGAAGATGGGACCACGAGAGCAAAAATTGTGATGTAACTCTTTGGAAGGCAAGATCAAGGAAGAAAGAAGCAAGTGGTAGTGCTGGGGAGGTGTGAGAGCTAAATCCTCATTTTCTGTAGCAAGAAGCCAACAAATGCTTAATTAATCAGTTTACATATAATCAGCAGAAGCTCAGCATTTAGAAATACTGAAATAAAGGACGGAAGAAGCAAACAGGATGAAAGTGTTTGCCTTTCAGAGTGAGTCAGGGGTGAGACAGTTTCCAGTGTAGTTCTTTCAGTACCATCTGTCCATCTGTTTTTACAACTATTATCATGTAATACTGTGATAAAAAGGAAATTAAAAAAATGAAGTCTCTGGATACTGAGTCAAGTCATCCCTTTGGAATGATGTAGCACTTGGTAAATGGAGATGCTGGGAAAACATGGGGCACTTTGTCACATAAGTCATCAGTTCTTCCCTGGGCATTTGAAGTTCTGGGCTAAATCCAGGATAGTTTTATGAACAACTACACATCCACATGAACACACACACACACACAATTTAGATTCAGGGGGTGGGGAAAGGAGGGAGGGAGGAGATAGGAGAAGGGAGGGGGACTGGTGTGCTCTCACCCAATGGGTGCAATGTAGGAGTATGTGGCACACCTCCTGGGTGAAGGGCCCAATTACAACTTGGCCTTTACCTAACAAAACTCAAACAACATAACCTAATCATTTGCACACATATTAATCTGAAAAAAAAAAAAAAGGAATGTTAGTCATGATGTTCAAATAGAGTTTGTAATGAATCAGTGCAAGCCAATACAATACTGATTAGGTTTTAGGCATTGGACTACTTTGTGAGTTTGGTTTTTACCATGAATAGGGTAAGTGAGCTGTTAACAGAGAATCAATGTTGAAGTTCTAGGGCATAAGTCTACACATAAACATGTTGGGAGGAAAAATTCCAGTTTTTCTCAAACCTGGAGGCTGAACTTACTACTTTGGATGACCTGCTTCTGTTGTTGTTTTAATAAAATTGATTACATATATCTGTAAAATAATTGGCCAAATTTTACTAAAATTTTGCTATGAAGGTATCCTTCGCCAAATTTCATATAATGTCAGAATTGAAACAGGATAAAACAATGGTTTATAACTGAGATCACCAAAGTGGCGGGACACAGCTAATTTGATTCTTGTTCAGATAATTGTCGATATCTGCTTTAAGGAGGGCATATAGACCCAGTGGAAAAGACAGAGGAAGTGATTCCCAGAATCAGCTCTCAGCTGGCTTCCTGGGTCAGTCCAGCATCTGATGGAACATTGGAGTAACCCAGGAGCTTAGAGATTTCTAGGTCCTGAAATACCAGGATGCAGTCACATTAGAACATTGGTATGAAAATCCAGACCAGCTGAGAGGGAGCCCCTATACGAAGACCTGCAGGCAGGTTAAAGTTGGTGGCCACACAGGCTTCAGGGGCCAGGGGGCCGTGTAAAGAAGGCTACCTCTTTCCATAATATTAGCGGGATAAACTCCCATATTCTCTTAGCCTGGACACCTGTCTGGCCCAGGCTTGAATAGGCTGATCGTTCCTGAAGGACAACAGTGTACTTTGTGCCAAGCACTTTACTGACCACAGGGGATCCAGAGGTGAATAAATCACCACTCCCTGTCAAGTTCTATAAAGGAGGAGACATCCTGTGGTGATAAATGCTCTGGGAACAGTGAGGGGACAGAGAAGCGTGGGGGGTTCTGTAGTTTAGAGGTAGGGAGGGTATGTATGCTGAAGGCTGTGGAACATACTTAGAAGTTGTTCATACAAGGCGAGAAGCTGTTTAGCAGTAGGGAGGGAGGCAGAGTGAGCAGCTCTCAAGAGGTACGTATGATCCAATCACCTTTTCCAGGAACCACAAATGATCTGATAAAGCAAAAAAGAACTTCAAGGTTTCATGTTGAAAATGAAGTGAGGAAAGTAGGGCTCCCATCATGGACAGCTGCTTTAGCTGATTCCCACAGAATTCTGTTTCATTTCTGTTTCATTCAAGGGTAAACCAGCTAACCACTTACAATGCTCCATAGTAGAATTTAAAAATATACATAATATTGGGTGTATTTTCATTACTTTCTATGCTACTTCTTTTTGATGTAAAGTAATGATATGGAGATAATTTCTGAGATTCTGAAGTCACATAAAACTAAATGAGCCAAAAGGAGCCACTGGAATTTATTCTCCCCCTTTTCATATGGACAAAGAGTAATTTGAAAGAAAAACGAGTCAGTAAATATACAAACACACACACATAGATGAGAAGAAAGAACATTGTATTAGAAGTCAGAAACCTGAATTCTTATTCTGAATGTTTAGGAAGAAAAGAAGGCAGGAAGCAATTAAAAATTATTGAGCACTTGTACACTGTTAGGCGATTTCCTAGACACATCCTCATTTTATTAACAATGAATAAATGAATGCTGCCTTTTATACACAAAATGTTATTTTAACTAGGGGAGGTAAGGATAATTGGAAATAATGAACAAATCTTGAGTTGGTATGAATATGTAACTCACTAGTTGTGGAGCTCAGTATTGTAACTTTTCTCTCCTCTTAAGATCTCAATAGGATGTGAGATCGGGCTTTTCATTCCTTCATTTTTATAGATAGTGAACTGAGGCCCAAGGATATGCAGCTAATGAGGCAGGACTAGGGTCTGGATCTACACACCTCTGAAGTCCAGCTCTCTTCCCTTTTCCCTCTTGTTTCTGCCCAGACAGCTGCACATTTACAAAGCTGTAACCTAATCTAGTATAGATTTTTTTTACTGAAGTAAAATGGTAAAATTAGAAGGGCATTTGTGGCCCTCTCAACTCTGTCTATGATAATAATAAAATCAAAACACAAGTTTGTAACCATGGTCAATGAGAAGTAGCAAGAGTTTTCTTCCTTTCCTGAGAAGATTCTGAGGTTGCAACTGTGCATCTTTGGAAAAGGGATTCTGATCACATTTATTGTGGGTTACAAATAGGCTCTAATAGTTGACAAATGTGAACAGGAATTTTCAGGATGAGCTAGCTAATGTAGAGATGCAGGTTCCTGTAACAGATTCATTTAAGGAATTATAAATTCTACTGGTCTACAGCCCAGCACAGGCCTTTGAAAACATGTATAGCATGAAAGTGTGGAAAATAGCTGGGTGTGGTAGCGCATGCCTATAATCCTAGCACTCTAGGAGGCCAAGATGGGTGGATTGCTTGAGCTCATGAGTTCGAGACCAGGCTGAGCAAAAATGAGACCCTGTCTCTACTTAAAAAAAAAGAAAACAAACAAACAAAAAACTGAGGCAAGAGGCTCCCTTAAGCCTAGGAGTTAGAGGTTGCCTTGAGCTATGATGCTATGGCACTCTACCTAGGGCAACAGCTTGAGACTTTGTGTCAAAAACAAAAAAAAGTGTGAAAAATAGAGTTCTTTCCATTGCATTTGCCCTTGCTAAGCCCTTTACGCTGATGATTGCACACATGGTTGTAAACACATTAAGAGTCAAGTCTGCAAATGCTCTAGATGATGTAAATGTATCCTGCTGTTTCTAGATTTGTTACACACCTATTCAGGGAATTACTCTTTTGTTTTGATAAAAAGTATTTAAGAACAGCCCTCCTTTAGAAAAACAATATTTTTATTTTGGTTGATTCTTTTATAAGGAAGAGAGGAGCCATGGGTAGAAAAGTACAGATGAGAACATAAAATTAAAAAGTAAGATAGCTATTTTGCAAATTATTAAAACTTCTACTAAAATGCATCTTACAAGGGTACATGTGAAACTTACTAAATGTAGAATATAAATGTCTTAATTTATATTAAGGCATTTATATACAATTTGTAATATTGTATATAAATATACAGGAAGGAATAGGAAGGCATTTATATACAATTTGTAATATTTTCAAATTGTATATAAAACCAGTGCATGGTGTCCCATGATTGCATTAATGTACACAGCTATGAAAAAAAAACAACTTCTAAGCTTAAATAGTATTACATTTGGATATTTATGTCTGGGTATATGTGTATGTATATACATATATAATTGTGAAGGCACCATGCTGGGGTGGACAAAGTCATGCCTAAGGCATCAAATGGTTTAGTACTCAGATATGAGTACTTGGACAAGGCACTTGATCTCTGACCCTTAGTCTTCTCTTCTGAGAAAATGTGTCATGAACACAAAGTGGAAAAATGAAGAAGCCATATCTTGAGAAGGCGTAACCTACCACAAAAAATAAGTGATGAGATGGTTACAAAGCATATCATCTACAACTCCCTGTAGTGACTTTCTTTGAGGTCATGATTTCCAGAATCTTCAGGAATGTATGTACCTGGATGTACTAGACTCAGGATGTGATCAGACATGACCTCAGATAAAGAACAGGTATACACATAACTCTCTACTGTTCTGTGTGTACTACTTTGAAATCTCTTACTTATATTTTAACTTACAGACAAGTAAGCTGATCCTTGTTTCATAAAAGTTTACCTCAAATACAAAATGAGGCAATATGTGTGAATTGTTTTGCACTGAATCAAGCATTCTGGCCACACTGCAACATCTTCAAAATCTGGCAAGATCAGGCTCTCGGGAGCCAGTCATTTTTGATGGCATTTAAAATGAGAGATTTTAATATAGACCAAAACTTGTGATTCTTGTATTTCAAAAAACATGGATTTTGGAGCCACACATCCCTAAACTCAGAGCATAGCTCCAATATCTTCCCTCAAAAGTGTATTAAATTGAACAAAAAAAAGTTGTTTTGAGGTTCCCTCCCTGCCAAAATTACCTTACCCAAACAATTATAAGGATGGGTTCTTAACCAATCATTAAGAAAACAGAATTCCCTTGCTATTAAGATTCACAAGATAACAAAATATTCTTAATTAATTTTATAAACTGCACTAATAATGAAGCCAAAATTTTCCAAGGCAAAGAAGGAAAACCAGAGATCAGCCTGATAAATATAAATGCAAAAGTTCTAAATGAAATTTTAGCAAAACAAAGCCCATCTTGTACAGAAAGAAGTCATGATCTTGATAGTTTTTCTCCAGGAAAGCAAGGATAGTTCTAATGAGAAATGGCTTTCAATCTTATATAAACAGATTTCTTAATCCAATTTTAACTATTAATGCATGTGGGATAGAAGGGTATTTCTCTAATGGAGGATGCACATTGGAAATGAGTTTCTTTGATACCTAAGAAGGAAACTTTAGGAGCTCTTCCTCACCATCCACCAAAACTGCTGTCATTAAGGTTATCAGAAGCCACTACTCACCTGGCTAAATCCAGTGGTCAAGGTTCTTCCCACAACTGATCTACCAGCAGCATTTGACAAGGCTCATCATTTTCTCTTTCTTCATATGTTTTCTTTTTTGGCTCCTAAGACAACAAATTTTCCTGCCTTACTCTTACACACTAGTCACTCTTTCCCAGTTCCTTCGATGGTCCCCAACTTATTAACATGAGAGGGTCACAGGGATCAGTCCTACATCTACTTCTCTGTCTATACTTACTCCCTCGCTGATATAAAAAGGTCTTATACCTCCAGATGACATTTATACATGACGAGTCCAATATAATCTCTCTAGACAAGACTCTCACACTCAAGACCTAACTGCACGTCTGACTACTTGATAATTTTTGTGTGGCCATTGAATAAGCATTTCAAATTTAACATGTCTAAAACTGAATTTCCCCCCAACACATATCCCAGAATCTGTTCAACTATAGTTGACAGTTTCCCTATCTGATCTGACAACAGTGCCATTCTTCAAATTGGTTGGGACAGAAACCTTGGAAGCATCTCTGTCTCCTATTTTTCCCACACAGCCCACATGCAGAAAATCAGGTTGGGTACTTCCTTCAAACTATTTAAATAATCTTGGCCCCTCCCTGTTTTACCTGGTGTATCTTGCTCTCTTACCTGAATTAGTGTAATAGCTTCATAACTGTTCTCCTAGCTTCAATCCTTATGCCCACCCCACCAAAGTCTGTTTTTCACATAGCAGCCAGAGTTACCCTTTGCAAATATAATTAGATTAAAGTCCTGTAGTCTACAGAGTAATGACCAAAGTCCTTGCCAGGATCTACACAGTTGCATAAGATCCCTGTGCTCCACCACTCTTTGTTCCTTATTCACTGTGCTCCAGCACCACACCGTCTACATGGCTGGTACTTAAAAACACCAGGTATGATCCTTCTTTGGGTTTTTCTTTAGCTGTTCAATTTATTTGTAACGTTCTTTCCCTTGAGTTCCTTTACCTTCTCTTATATTCTCAATGATATTCGCTCTGACAACCTCACATGATACTGCAACCTGACCCTGCCTCTGCATTTCTGACCTTTCTCAACCTGCTTCTTTCTCTGCTTTATATTTCTCTTTCCATATCACTTAACACCTTAGGAAATTAATCCATCCATCCACCCATAATCTGTAAAGCTAAAGTGCCAACTCTATAAGGGCAAAGACCTTTGTCTGACTTATTCATGGATGCATCTCAGGTTCTGAGAACATAGCCTAGTACAGAAGATATACAACATAAATATTTGTTGAATGAATTCCTATTTGTTTGAAAGAAGGCAAAGTTGCTTGGTACATAAGTTACTATGAAAGTTTTCAGACCGACTGTGTTATGGTTCATTATTTCAAGAACCCAGTTGACAGTGTCCTTTCTCATTCACTCATGGAAGTTTCAACTTGGTTGGAATATTGTTTTTGCTGGGATGGCTTCATTTTCCATCTGTGTAGATTTTACATTAGTTTTTTTTCTCAGTAAATGTTTATTTATTTTGCCTTTAAAATTTTATTTCAGGTTAATTTGAGGGTACAAAGAAATATTTTACAAGGTTTGCATTTGTTAGGTAGAATCCCTCTTATAATTTTGTTCCACCCCCAAAAGATGTGCCATACATCCTAATAATGTGCCTATTAAGTGGGAGCACACCCATCTCCTGCCCTCTTCTCCTCTCCTCCCTCCCTTATTCCCTCTTCCCCCACCTTGAATTGATTTGAATTATTCACTTATGTCAGCATGTATTAGATTATCTATTGGCTTCATAAGAGTATTGAATACATTGGATACTTGCTTTTCCATTCTTTTGATAATTTAGTATGAAGAATGTGTTTCAACTCCATCCAGGAAATAACGAAAGATGTCAAGTCTCCATCTTTTTTAATGGCGGAATAGTATTGCACAGTACACATATATCACAGTTTGTTAATTCATTCCTGGATTAGATGGGCATTTACCTTGTTTACAAACTTTGGTGTTTGTAAATTGAGCTGTGATAAACAGTCTTAGTACAAATGTCCTTATGATAAAAGGATTATTTCTCTTCTGGGTAGATGCCTAGTAATGGGATTTCAGGATCCAATGGGATGTCTAAATTGAGTTCTTTGTGGATTCTCCATACTTCTTTCCAAAGAGTTTGTCTTAGTTTGCAGTCACACCAACTAGGTAAAAGTGTTTCCTTCTCTCCACATCAATGCCAGCATCTGCAGCTTTAAGACTTTGTGATGTGGGCTATTCCCAATGGGGGTCGGTGATATCTCAGGGTGGTTTTGATTGGCATTTCACTGATGATCAGGAATGATGAACATTTTTTCAAATGTTTGTTAGCCATTCCTCTGTCTTCATCAGAGAAGTTTCTATTCTTGTCTCTTACCCAGTGGTAGATGGAATAGTTTGCTTTTTTTTGTTGATTAATTTGAGTTCTCTGTAGATTCTAGTTATCAACACTTTTTCTTTTTTTTTTTTTTTTATTGTTGGGGATTCATTGAGGGTACAATAAGCCAGGTTACACTGATTGCAATTGTTAGGTAAAGTCCCTCTTGCAATCATGTCTTGCCCCCATAAAGTGTAACACACACCAAGGCCCCACCCACCTCCCTCCTTCCCTTTTTCTGTTTCTCCCCCCATAACCATAATTGTCATTAATTGTCCTCATATCAAAATTGAGTACATACGATTCATGCTTCTCCATTCTTGTGATGCTTTACTAAGAATAATGTCTTCCACGTCCATCCAGGTTAATATGAAGGATGTAAAGTCTCCATTTTTTTTAATGGCTGAATAGTATTCCATGGTATACATATACCACAGCTTGTTAATCCATTCCTGGGTTGGTGGGCATTTAGGCCATTTCCACATTTTGGCGATTGTAAATTGAGCTGCAATAAACAGTCTAGTACAAGTGTCCTGATGATAAGAGGATTTCTTTCCTTCTGGGTAGATGCCCAGTAATGGGATTGCAGGATCAAATGGGAGGTCTAGCTTGAGTGCTTTGAGGTTTCTCCATACTTCCTTCCAGAAAGGTTGTACTAGTTTGCAGTCCCACCAGCAGTGTAAAAGTGTTCCCTTCTCTCCACATCCACGCCAGCATCTGCACTTTTGAAATTTTGTGATGTGGGCCATTCTCACCAGGGTTAGATGATATCTCAGGGTTGTTTTGATTTGCATTTCTCTAATATATAGAGATGATGAACATTTTTTCATGCGTTTGTTAGCCATTCATCGGTCGTCTTTAGAGAAAGTTCTATTCATGTCTCTTGCCCATTGATATAAGGGATTGTTGGCTTTTTTCATGTGGATTAATTTGAGTTCTCTATAGATCCTAGTTATCAAGCTTTTGTCTGATTGAAAATATGCAAATATCCTTTCCCATTGTGTAGGTTGTCTCTTTGCTTTGGTTATTGTGTCCTTAGCTGTACAGAAGCTTTTCAGTTTAATGAAGTCCCATTTGTTTATTTTTGTTGTTGTTGCAATTGACATGGCAGTCTTCTTCATGAAGTCTTTCCCCAGGCCAATATCTTCCAGTGTTTGTCCTAGGCTTTCTTGGAGGATTTTTATTGTTTCATGCCTTAAATTTAAGTCCCTTATCCATCTTGAATCAATTTTTGTGAGTGGGGAAAAGTGTGGGTCCAGTTTCAGTCTTTTACATGTAGACATCCAGTTCTCCCAACACCATTTATTGACTAGGGAGTCTTTCTTCCAAGGTATGTTCTTGTTTGGTTTATCAAAGATTAGGTGGTTGTAAGATGTTAGTTTCATTTCTTCGTTTTCAATTCGATTCCAAGTGTCTATGTCTCTGTTTTTGTGCCAGTACCATGCTGTCTTGAGCACTATGGCTTTGTAGTACAGACTAAAATCTGGTATGCTGATGCCTCCAGCTTTATTTTTGTTACAGAGAACTGCCTTAGCTATACGGGTTTTTTTCCGGTTCCATACAAAATGCAGAATCATTTTTTCCAAATCTTGAAAGTACGATGTTGGTATTTTGATAGGAATGGCATTGAATAGGTAGATTGCTTTGGGAAGTATAGACATTTTAACAATGTTGATTCTTCCCATCCATGAGCATGGTATGTTCTTCCATTTGTTAATATCCTCTGCTATTTCCTTTCTGAGGATTTCATAGTTTTCTTTATAGAGGTCCTTCACCTCCTTCGTTAGGTATACTCCTAGGTATTTCATTTTCTTTGAAACTATGGTGAAGGGAGTTGTATCCTTAATTAGCTTCTCATCTTGACTGTTATTGGTGTATACAAAGGCTACTGACTTGCGGACATTGATTTTATATCCTGAAACATTACTGTATTTTCTGATGACTTCTAGGAGTCTTGTGGTTGACTCTTTGGGGTTCTCTAAGTATAAGATCATGTCGTCAGCAAAGAGGGAGAGTTTGACCTCCTCTGCTCCCATTTGGATTCCCTTTATTTCCTTGTCTTGCCTAATTGTATTGGCTAGAACTTCCAGCACTACGTTGAATAGTAAAGGTGACAGAGGACAACCTTATCTGGTTCTAGTTCTAAGAGGAAAAGCTTTGAGTTTTACTCCATTCAGTAAAATATTGGCTGTGGGTTTGTCATAGATAGCTTCAATCAGTTTTAGAAATGTGCCACCTATGCCTATATTCTTCAGTGTTCTAATTAGAAAAGGATGCTGGATTTTATCAAATGCTTTTTCTGCATCTATTGAGAGGATCATGTGATCTTTATTTTTGCCTCTGTTAATATGGTGGATAACGTTTATAGACTTGCGTATGTTGAACCAGCCTTGCATCCCTGGGATGAAGCCTACTTGATCATGATGAATGATTTTTTGATGATAAGCTGTAATCTATTGGCTAGGATTTTGTTGAGAATTTTTGCATCTATATTCATGAGTGAGATGGGTCTGAAATTCTCCTTTTTGTTTGGGTCTTTTCCTGGTTTTGGTATCAGGGTGATGTTTGCTTCATAGATTGTGTTGGGGAAGATGCCTTCTTCCTCAATTTTTTGGAATACTTTCTGCAGTACAGGAATTAGCTCTTCCTTGAAGGTGTGATAAAATTCTGGTGTGAAGCCATCTGGACCAGGGCATTTTTTGGTTGGAAGATTTTTTATTGTTTCTTTGATCTCAGTGCTTGAAATTGGTCTGTTCATGAGCTCTATTTCTTCCTGGCTGAGTCTAGGGAGAGGGTGTGATTCCAAATATTGATCCATTTCTTTCACATTGTCAAATTTCTGGGCATAGAGTTTCTGGTAGTATTCAGAGATGATCTCTTACATCTCTGTGGGATCAGTTGTTATTTCCCCTTTATCATTTTACTGTTCAATTCCTCGTTAGTCTGGCCAATGGTTTATCTATTTTATTTTATTTTTTTTTGTGTGTAGAGACAGAGTTTCACTTTATTGCCCTCAGTAGAGTGCTGTGGCGTCACACAGCTCACAGCATACTCCAACTCCTGGGCTTAGGCGATTCTCCTGCCTCAGTCTCCCGAGTAGCTGGGAGTACAGGCGCCCGCCACAAACGCCCAGTTATATTTTTGTTGCAGTTTGGCCGGGGCTCGGTTTGAACCCACCACCTTTGGCATATGGGGCCGGCGCCCTGCTCACTGAGCCATAGGCACTGCCCTATTTTATTTATTTTTTCCAAAAACCAACTCCTTGTTTCATTAATTTTCTGAATGATTCTTTTTTTTTCAATTTCATTGATCTCTGATTTGATTTTGGATATTTCCTTTCTTCTACTGAGTTTAGGCTTAGATTGTTCTTCTTTTTCCAATTCCATAAGATCTCTTGTGAGATTGTTGATGCGCTCTTTTTCTGTTTTTCGAATGTAGGCATCTAAAGCGATGAATTTTCCTCTCAAAACTGCTTTTGCAGTATCCCACAGGTTTTGGTAGCTTGTGTCTTCATTGTTGTTATGCTCAAGGAAGTTAATGATTTCCTGTTTTATTTCTTCCTGCACCCATCTGTTATTCAACAGAAGATTGTTTAATTTCCATGCCTTTGGGTGGGGTCGAGCGTCTTTGTTAGAGTTGAGTTCCACCTTTAGTGCATTATGGTCTGAGAAGATACAAGGTAAAATTTCAATTCTTTTGATTCTGTTGATACTAGTTTTGTGTTCCAGGATATGATCAATTTTGGAGAATGTTCCATGGGGTGATGAGAAGAATGCATATTCTTTATCTTTGGGATGGAGTGTTCTATATGCGTCTATCAAGCACAGTTGTTCTAGGGTCTCATTTAAGTCTCTTATATCCTTGTTTAATTTCTGTTTAGAGGATCTGTCCAGCTCTGTAAGAGGAGTGTTAAGGTCCCCTGTTATTATGGTATTATCAGATATCATATTGCTCAGACTGAGTAAGGTCTGTTTCAAGAATCTGGGAGCATTTAAATTGGGTGCATAGATATTTAGAATTGAAATGTCTTCTTGTTGTATTTTCCCTTGACCAATATAAAGTGACCATCTTTGTCTTTTTTGACTTTAGTTGCTTTAAATCCACATGTATCTGAAAATAAGATTGCAACTCCTCTTTTCTTCTGAATTCCATTTGCCTGGAAAATTGTCTTCCAACCCTTGACTCGGAGCTTTAATTTGTCTTTTGAAGCCAGGTGTGTTTCTTGCAGACAGCAAATGTATGGCTTGTGTTTTTTAATCCAGTCAACCAATCTATGTCTCTTCAGTGGGGAATTCAAGCCATTAACATTTATTGAGATAATTGATAAGTGTGGTAGTATTCTATTCATCTTATTTTGTGAGAGTCCATTGCTTAGTTTTCTCTTTTGCATCAGTGTGGAGGTTTGGTTCTGTCCTTTAATTTCTGAGTTCTTACTTTGCTGCTGATCCATTGTGGTGGTCAGTGTGCAGAACAGGTTGAAGTATTTCCTGTAGAACTGGTCTTGTTGTGGCGAATTTCCTCAATGTTTGTATATCCGTAAATGATTTGATTTCTCCGTCAATTTTGAAGCTTAGCTTAGCAGGGTACAGAATTCTGGGCTGGAAATTGTTCTGTTTAAGTAGATTAAAGGTAGATGAGCATTGTGTTCTTGCTTGGAAAGTGTCATTAGAGAAGTCTGCGGTCACTCTGATGGATTTGCCCCTGTAGGTCAACTGGCGCTTACTCCTGGCAGCTTGCAGAATCTTTTCTTTTGTCTTGACTTTGGACAGGTTCATCACAATGTGTCTTGGAGAAGCTCGGTTAGAGTTGAGGTGACCTGGGGTCCAATAGCCCTCTGAAAGCAGAGTGTCAGAATCTTTGGGAAATTTTCTTTTATAATATTCTCTAGTATGGCTTCCATTCCTCTGGGGCATTCTTCTTCCCCTTCTGGAATTCCTATAACTCGTATGTTGGAACGCTTCATAAAGTCCCATAATTCTGACAGTGAACGTTCTGCTTTCTCTCTCTTCTTTTCTGTCACTTTTACTATCTGAGTTATCTCAAGAACTTTGTCTTCTACCTCTGAAATTCTTTCTTCTGCATGGTCTAACCTGTTGCTGATACTTTCCATTGCATCTTTAAGTTCCCTGATTGACTGTTTCATTTCCTTCAGCTCTGCTATATCCTTTTTATATTCTTCATATCGTTCATCTCTGATTTGATTCTGTTTTTGGATTTCCTTTTGGTTATTTTCCACTTTATTAGCATTTTCCTTCATTGTTTCCATCATTTCTTTCATTGTTTTCAACATGTGTATTCTAAATTCCCTTTCTGTCATTCCTAACATTTCTGTATAGGTGGAATCCTCTGCAGTAGCTACCTCATGGTCCTTTGGCAGGGTTATTCTGCACTGGTTCTTCATGTTGCCTGGAGTTTTCTGCTGATTGTTCCTCATAAGTGATTTCTTTTATCTGTTTCCTTGCCCTAATTTTCCTTTCACTTCCTCTTGCTCTTTAAGTTCTCGTGCCTATGGAAGTTGCGGGCAGGTTTAGATGGATTGAACACACGCGACCACTTGCCGGTTTTGCACTGTTTTAGTCCTCCTCTTGGGGTCCAGAAGTCTCTCGCTGACTCCCCGTATCCTCTCAGGGGTGATGATAGGCAGATCCCAACAGCCAGAGATGCCTGGAGTCCTATATCCCCAGACTCATGGTGCCCAGATGCAAGGAAGCTGTTACTCGGCTGCCATCTTGCTCCGCCTCCTATTAACCCTTTTTCAGATTCATACCCTGGAAATATATTTGCCCATTCGGAAGGTTGTCTTTTTTGCTTTAGTTGTTGTTTCCTTAGCTATGTAAAAGCTTTTAAGCTTAATTGAGTTCTGTGTAGATTCTAGTTATTAACCCTTTTTCAGATTCATACCCTGCAAATATATTTTCCCATTCAGAAGGTTGTCTTTTTTGCTTTAGTCATTGTTTCCTTAGCTATGTAAAAGCTTTTAAGCTTAATTGAGTCCCATTTGTTAAGTTTTGTTGTTGCAATTGCTGGTGAATTTTTTTGTCATAAAATCTTTCTGCAATCTGACATTGTCAAGAGTTTTCCCCACACTTTCTTCTAAGATTTTTATTGCTTCATGTCTAAATCTTTCATTCCTCTTGAGTGAATTTTTGTAAGTAGTGAAAGGTGAGGGTCCAGTTTCAATCTTTTACATGTGGTTATTCAATTCTTCTGACATCATTCATTTAATCGAGATTCTTTTCCCCACTCTATGCATTTCGAGTTATCAAAGATCAGATGGCAATAAGAGACTGGTTTCAACTCTTGGTTTTCTAGTCTGTTCCATATATTTCTATCTCTGTTTGGGGGTCAATTCCACATTGTTTTGATCACTGTAGACTGCCTCCAGCTTTGTGTTTCTGACTAAGAATAGCCTTGGATGTATGGTTCCATTCAAAACAAAGTACTATTTTCTCCACTTCTTCAAAGTATGATATGATTTTTTTTTGGGGGGATGTTGGCATCTAATGTGATAAATTTCTTTCTTAGGACTGGTTTCGCATTGTCCCACAGGTTTTGGTAGCTTGTGTCTTCATTGTTGTTATGTTCAAGGAAGTTAGTAATTTATTTGTAATCTCTTTCTTTGGCCAACTGTAATTCAGCATAAGGTGTTTAGTTTCCATGTCTTTGTGTGAAGATGAAAATTTTCGTTGGAGTTCCATCTTTATTGTCTTGTGGTCCAAAAAGATACAAGATGTAGTTTCAATTCTTTTTATTTTGAGGGTTGTTAAAATCCCCAGCTCTTATGGTATTATAGGATATCATATTGCTCAGATCAATTAAGGTCTGTTTCCTAAATCTGGGTGTATTTATGTTTGGTGCATAAATATTTAGAATTAAAATGTCTTCTTGTTGTATATTTCCCTTGACCAGTAAAAAGTAACCATTTTTGTGTTTCTTCAGTTTAGTTGAATTAAATCCACTTGTATCTGAAAACAAGATTGTGATCCACGGGCGGCGCCTGTGGCTCAGTCGGTAAGGCGCCGGCCCCATATACCAAGGGTGGCGGGTTCAAACCCGGCCCCTACCAAACTGCAACCAAAAAATAGCCGGGCATTGTGGCGGGCGCCTGTAGTCCCAGCTATTCGGGAGGCTGAGGCATTAGAATCGCTTAAGCCCAGGAGTTGGAGGTTGCTGTGAGCTGTGTGAGGCCACGGCACTCTACCAAGGGCCATAAAGTGAGACTCTGTCTCTACAAAAAAAAAAAAAAAAAAAAAAAAGATTGTGATCCATCATTTTTTTCTGATTTCCATTTGCCTGAAATATTGGGCAACCCTTGACCCTGAGTCTTGTTTTGTCTATCGAGGTTAAGTGTGTTTCCTAGAGATAAAATATAGATGGCTTGTGCTTTTTTTTAAATCTTATCAGCCAGCCTGTGCCTCTTCAGTGGGTATTACAAGCCATTTACATTTATTAAGAGAATTGTTGGCTAAGACTTTCATCACTATGTTGAATAGCAGTGGAGACAATGTCTCCTTGTCTAGTTCCAGATCTGAGTGGAAATGTTTTCAGTTTTATTGTATTCAATTGATAATGGCTATGAGTTTGCTGTAGATGGTCTAGATCAGTTTAAGAAATGACCTATCTAAGCCTATTTTCTTAAGTGCTCTGATCATGAAAGGATGCTGGATATTATCAAAAGCTTTTTCTGTATCAATTGAGAGAATCATATGGTCTTTGTTTTTTATTTCATTTATGTGATGTATTGTATTTATAGATCTATGTATGATGAACCAACCTTGAGACCCTGGGATAAAACAAACTTGGTCATGGTGTATAATTTGTTTGATGTGTTGCTGAATTCTGTTTGGTAGGATCTTATTGAATATTTTTGCATCTATATTCATTAATGATATTGGTCTATAATTTTCTTTCATTGTTGGGTCTTTTCCTGGTTTGGGGATCAGAGTGATATTTGCTTCATAGAAGGTGTTGGTAAGTATTCCTTCTTTTCTATATTTTGGAAAATATTATGTAATGTAGGTCCTAGTTCCTCTTTATAGGTTTTGTAGAATTCTGATGTAAAGCTGTCTGGTCCTGGACTTTTCTTTTTAGGGAGATTTTATATAGTTGATACTATATTTCAGTACTTGATATAGGTCTATTCAACATTTCCAATTCTTTCTGGCAAAAATTGATTCTCACTGCATAAAAGATTTAAACTTAAGACATGAAACTATAAATATACTTGAAGAGAGTACAGGGGAAACACTTAAAGAAATTGGCCTGGGACAATATTTTATGAGGAGGACCTCCCCCCAACCCCAGGCAATTGAAGCAATACCAAAAATATATTACTGGGATCTGATCAAACTAAAAAGTTTCTGCACAGCCAAGAACACAGTAAGTGAAGCAAGCAAGCAGCCCTCAGAATGGGAGAAAATATTTGCAGGTTATGTTTCTGACCAAAGTTTGATAACTAGAATCCCCAGAGAACTCAAACTAATTAATAAGAAAAGAACAAGTGACCCATTTCATTGTGGACAAGAGACTTAAACAGAAGCTTCTCTGAAGAAGATAGGTGCATGGACTATGGACAAATGAAAAAATGCTCATCATCTTTAATCAGAGAAATGCAAATCAAAACCACTTTTAGATATCATCTGACTCCAGTAAGAGTAGCCCATATAACAAAATCCCAAAACTGAAGATGTTGATGTGAATGTGGAGGAAAGGGAACACTTCTGCACTGCTGGTGGGAATGGAAGCTAATACATTCCTTTTGAAAGAAGTTTGGAGAACAGAGGGAACTAAAAGCAGACCTGCCATTCGATCTAGCAATTCCTCTACTAGATATATATCCAGAAGACCAAAAATCATTTTACAACAAATATATTTGTACCAGAATGTTTATTGCAGCCCAATTCATAATAGCCAAGTCATGGAAGAAGCCCAGTGCCATTGACTCATGAATAGATTAATAAATTGTGGTATATGTATACCATGGAATATTATGCAGCCATAAAAATAATGAAGACTTTACCTCTTTTATGTTTACATGGATGAAGCTGGAACATATTCTTCTTAGTAACATATCTCAAGAATGGAAGAAAAAGTACCCAAATTGTACTATTAGGAAACCAATATATAATCACCCATACTTTCATATGAAAGATAAAGCACAACTATAGCCCAGGATAAAAGAGGGAAGAGGAAAGTGAGGGGAGGGAAGGGAGGAGGCCGCGAGGGAGGGTAATCAGTGGGACCTCACCTATGGTGCATATTGCAAGAGTACATGTCAAACCTATCAAGAGTAGAGTACAAATGTCTTAACACGATAAATAGTTAAGTAAGTGAGGTGAAGGCTATGTTAACCAGTTTGATGTAAGCATTCCAAATTGTATATAAAATCAGAACATTGTACCCCATAAATGCATTCATGTACACAGTTATGATTTAATAAAAAAATGTTAAAAGGAAAAAAAGGAAATTTTACCAAAATTCCACTTGAAATCTCAATGGGATTTGGGTAGAGGATCTCACAAGATTATTCTAAAATTAGTTTTGAAAAGTACATGCAGGAGAATAGCAAAACATTGTTTACAAAGCATGTGTTGTAAACCACAATAATAATTATACGATACAGTTATTGGTGATGGAACAAAGAATTAACCAGTACAGTGAAAAGAGAGCCTGAAATAATAAGCATCTTTAAGCATTTAATGTATGATGAAAGTGAATTTTCAGATCAGAATTAAAAGGAGAAACTATTCAACAAATATTGGTAAGTCACCTGGCTAATTATTTGGTGAAAACACTAGATATTTACTTCATAGCATATTCTGAAATAAAGTTTGGATGGGGTTAGCAATTTATACAAAAGTTAACCCTATTAAATAAATTATAAAATGTAAATAGTAGCTTATTTATTCTTGGATAGAGAAATTCAATGCTTAATTTTACACATTGCTGTTGGTTGGGCAGCACACACCTGTTGTCAGGTAATTTGGGGACATGAATCAAAGTTTTGACCATGTGCATAATTCTTTGATATAACAAGTCCAATATTAGCATTGAGTCTTAAGAAAATAATTGAGTATGTTTGCAAAGATTTAATGACAAAATTCTTACTTCAGCTTGGCAAATACCGAAAAATGGAAATAAGAAATAAAACACTATGTATTTTTGAAAGGAAGTGTTATTATTTTTGAAGAATTATGAAAATAAAACCATGCCTAAATGAGAAGAATCACTCTGGCAGTTTTGTTTATGGAGTCTTCATGGTGGAAGATTGTGCTTGGGGTAAGGAATTTAACATCTTAGGATAAAGAGTGGCAGCAAACCCCTCATCTCCACTTGGTACAAAAGAGCTTCATCAGATACTGAGTTTTGACATAATTCAGCAGGGCCCATGTTTTCCCTCTGCTCCTGTGCTGCATCCACTGTGCATACCAAGGGGTATCAGCAGGCAGCAGGCTTTATTTTCTTTCTTGGAACAACATCCTTGAATGCAGTGGCCTCTCCCTGGGTCAGAGAGCACATTCTGTGGCAGAATGTTAAGCTGCGCATTTAACAGACTATTCCCATGCAATTCTCTTTCAGTTGTCAAAGGAAAGTATCCACCTACCTTTATTTTTCCTTCAAAATTTAATTGATACTGAATTCAAATATTTTTGGTAGATACCTAGATGCAGGGTTGCTGAATAACATGGTAAGTCTATTTTTAGTTTTTTGATGAATCTCCCTGTAGTTTTCCATATGGTTGTATTAATTTACATTCCCCTCCACAGTATACAGAGTTCCCTTTTCTCCAAATCCTCACCAACACTTTTGTCTTTTTGATAATACTATATATTGATTCTAACGAGTATGAGGTGATATCTCATTGTGGTTTTAATCTGCATTTCCCTTATTAGTGATATTGAGGGTTTTTTCATGGATCTGTTGGCCATTTCAGTGTCTTGTTTTGGGGAATACCTATTTAGATTCCTCGTCCATTTCTTAATCAAATTACAGTAAGTGGACTGTAACAAAATGGTCAACATGTAGAGGTGGCCAACATAAGGAACTAGGCTTACTGTACTGATATGTACAAGTGGTGCATGTCTGGTTTATGACAATTAAGTCAACTTAAGGAGGTGGTCAACTATGGAGGTTCTACTGTTTTCCTTTCTATAGAGTTCTTTGAGTGGCTTATATATTTGAGATATTAACCCCAAACAGATCTATAGTTTACACATGTTTTCTCCCAATCTGTAGTTTGTCTCTTAGTTCTGTTAATTGCTTCATTTGATGTACTGAAGCTTTTTATTTTGATGTGATACCATTTGCCCATCTTGCTTATGTTGCCTATGCTTTGAGGTCAATTCGAAAAAAAATGAATGCCTAGACAAATGTTGTGCAATATTTCCCCTAAGTTTTATTTTAGCAATTTTATAGGTTCAGATCTTATGCTTAAGTCTTTAATAATTCATTTTGAGTCAAATGTTTTATACATTGTGAAATAAAGGTTGAATTTCATTCTTTTCCATTTGGATATCCAGTTTTCTTAGCAGGATTTATTAAAGAGACTGTCTTTTTCCCATTGTATAATCTTGGTGCCTTTGTCAAAGACAAATTGCTGCATGAGTAGATACATGGGTTCTTCTATGAGTTTCCTATTCTGTTGCATTGGTCACTGTGTCTATTTTTATGCCAGATGTATACCATTTTAATTACTAGTGCTTCACTGTATAGTTTGAAACTTAGTAGCGTCAGGTCTCTAACTTTGTTCTTTGTGTTTGTGGATGCATCAAGGTACTGAATCCTTGATGCCTTACCATTGAAAATCAGTAATAAAGGTCTAAAACTCTTTTAACATACCATTTATGGTCAAATTCAAGGAGTGAAACCACTTGGTTTGCCTTTTGGACCTCGTACTTCACATGTGAGGAGTTTAACAAAAAAGAACAGAGAGGAAATGGTTATACTGGATACATCTATAAACTACATACCAGCTTCTGGGAAATTAAAAACAGATTTTGTTACACTTTTCTTTTAAAGAAAATATGGCTTATTTTGGTTCTTTGTACTCAAAAGGAAACTTCTGCTGAGAACTATAGATGAATTTGGTAGGGAGGGGTTAACTCCTATTCATCCTTTAATGCTCAATCTAAATGCCACATTGTTTATGGAACATTCATTCATTCCTCCTCCTCAGACAGAACTATTGTTTCCATACTTGGTTTTCCCTGGCATTTTGCATATGCCTTTGTTCAGATATTTACATGTGCATCTCCAATTATCTACCAGAATGCCCAGTATTTATTAAGCATCTGTGGATTAGGGGACAAAGGATGAGATTAATGTCTATGTAAGAAACAAGATTAGAAATCTAATAATAAATTAAACCTAGGACTCAGTGTCTGTAGATCAGTGGTTAGGGCCCCATCCACATACCTGGGCTGTCAGGTTCGAACCTGGCCTGGGCCTGCTAAACAACAACCACAACAACAAAATGGCCAAGCACTGTGGTGGATGCTGTAGTCTCAGCTACTTGGGAGGCTGAGGCAAGAGAATCGCTTAAGCCCAAGAGTTTGAGATTGCTGTGAGCTGTGATGCCACAATACTCTACCAAGGGTGACAGAGTGAGACTCTGTCTCAAAAAAAAAAGAAAAAGAACTTATTAAACTTAGCTCTTTTCTCAGTTATTTCTGTATTTTATTTTCTCTCTCCCAGATACCTAACAACTTCCACATAACTCTTAGTAATTTGCTCAGTTTTAGTGACATTGAATTTAGTCTGGAAGATATGTTAAAGCTTGGAACTCAAAGTTTAGTTCATGTCCAGCATCACTAGCACCTGAGACCCTGTTGGGAATGCAGAATCTTAGGATCCAACCCAGATCCACTAAATCAGATAAATGTATTAATATTACTTCCAGGTGGTCTGTATACACATCGAAGTTTTGAGAAGTCTTGCTTTATAGATAAATAGCTTTGAAATAGTAAATACGTAGCTCGTGTGTCAAAGCCTTTCGTTTTGGGTATATGACAAACTCTTCTAATCAATTATAATAATTTTCTCTCTGGGTTAGTTTGCCTCTTTAGAAGCTTCTTTGGAGAATCACTTCTATCAATTAGTATGGAAGCCAATTTTCTCTCTCAGATCTAGCCAACCTTCATATTTTATAGATAAAAAACTGAGGCTCAGTTTTGAAAAATATTATACTGCTCCTTCATGGCAGAGCTGGCATTAAAATACTAGTCTCCAGCCTCCTGGTCTAATGGTCTTCCTGTCACACCATGCTGAGAAGTTAAGCAGACACAAATCAAATCAAAGCTTATTAAAAAAGCTTCTCTTTCTCACCATCCCCAAAGTAGCCCAAGTTTACTTATTACTATCCTCATAGTATGGTATATTAGAAATAGCTTGAGCTTTGGAGTTAGAACTTTACAGCTTAATTAAACTTTCCCTAGACTTTAGATATTGCTCAGTAGTTTTGGTAAAGGGATAAAACGGGAACATATTTCCTATCATAGTTGAACTCTAGTATGGATGCCAATTGAATACAACCCATCCCATCTCTCCCCTACATTAAGTTCAATTGAACAAGATGTTTTCCAAGTTTATGGGAAATTTAATGGTATTGTAAATCACTAGTGACTTTGAAATGCTATCAAGGAAGCAGAAAAGAGCCCATTAAAAAATATGAAGACCACTGGGTCATGTTTCTCTGTTTATTTTTTACCCTTTTCCTGCTATACTACATCTTTTCCAACTCTGCTTTAGCTTAAAAAAATTAATGGCATTCATTGTTTATAAATGCCTCTGTTGATCTTTCTTATTTTGGTTCCTGACTACTAGTGGAAAAACTCTCTTTACTTCCCCCACCCCTCACCCTCACTTGGCTTTTAAAAATAGCAACTGGAGTTTCATTGGCTTAGGGCCTTGTGTTTGGAGTTCATAGCCTCTGCCCTCTGGGTCATCAGTTCACATCCTAATACCAGAACTGGCAAGCTTTCCTTCTGTTTCGTGTGTTTTGCTTGAAGTTTTGGGAGGAGGGCTTTTTCTGAACAATCATGTGTTCTCATGACCATCTGGGAAACATCTAGACTTGACCCTCCTGACCCTGGTATTAATAATCTCTGCCACCCCATCTCATCTCTTTTCTGAGGCCTACAGTGTTTAAATCTTACTTTCTTCAGAATTGTTCTTCTTGCTGCAGGATTTATATTTATCCCCAGGACTCCAAGAATGGACTGGCCAATTCATAACCAACCCCTTCCCTCCATCTCCAAAGTGTTTCCCAGAAATTTTACATATGATTCATATCAACCTGCTTTTTGCACATAGAAATAGCTCAATAATAATGAACAGTTTTGAGCTTTATAGTCCAAAATGTACTTTCACATGCATCATTTTGCTTCTTTGTTCACAAATTATATCACTGCTTCCAACCTCATTTTGAGACACTGGGATTGACAGTTGTCCAAGCTCACGCTCTCTTCCACTCTCAGGGTCCTCTGCACTATCCTGCCTCTCTCCGGACTTTGTTTTGCAGGCTGCATTTTGAGTTTTTGTGATGATCCACTTGTCGATGTTCACCATTCACATTGTTGATGAACGTCAGGGATAATGAACAAAGTTTTGCTACTACAAATCTGATGGGACAAAGCCCTTACTTTGCTTTTGTTAGTTACTGGACATTTTAGCAAATCAAACTATGGAGCATGATTGTAATTCTTTAGGCTTGAGGTAGTGCAAGCATTCTTGAGAAAAGCAATAATGTGTTGGCAGTTTGTTTCCAGAAGAAATTTGGCAGCCATGTGCAAAGTGGGTGAGGAGATAGTGATGAAAAGAAATAATGTAATTTAGGAAATTTTTGAAACAGTTCATTGAGATGTAGCAAAGCCTGGACTGGGGAACAGTGGAAAGTAAGGTGGGTGCTGATGGCAAAGAAGCCACAGAAGTATCCCTGTCAAAATGTGGTCATGGAAGGGACTTTTATAAAGGGTCCAGGCAGCTGAGTGGGTGAGGTGCCATCTACTCTGAGAGGAGAGAGAACATGTGTGTAGTGGCAGGTTTTACAGAGGAAGAAGGTGCTTTGTTCCATTGTGGACCTATTTAAATGTTTTAGCATCACCAAGGCGTCAGATGGCAAATGTCTGGCCATTGACCTGAGAGCAGCAGCACACAGCCCCTATAGCAGGACTCAGGGCAGCAAGGTGGAGAAGCAGCAAAGTGTCTTAAACATTACTAATAATTGAGCATTACTACATTTTGGTACTGACTCATTTCATCTTTACCACAAATCTATCACATAGGTGTTTTTCTTTTCTGTTTTTTTTTTTTTTTTTTTTTTTTTAATGATAAAATGGATGCTCAGAAAGTATTCCTTGAAATCATTCCTTGAGTTTTTACAAACAGGGATACTCGTATCAGACTAATACCAGGCAAAGTGATATAGTCCTTCTAAATCAACAAAGTCAGGCTGGTTCATGGTCCCTTGTCAGCTTTAATTATATATACATTATTGATAATTCTCTTCATGGCATTATAAATGTGGTGAAGATGGTGTGTGGGTCTTAGACTGCAAAGGATCAATGAGGTACAGGCGGTAGTGGATTTAAACTCTCTGAACCACATTCTTGCTGTGTCAGGGGAAAGCCATTTCCCTGACCAGAGGTGAGAGTGTAGGTGTTTGGGTGTCCACGTGCAACCATCCACATGTGTACTGTGTGGGCTTGTTTACTGTGATTTGTTGGGTCAGGGAGTGCAGGACACCTATAGGTTTCTGCATTTTCTTTCAAAGTAAGCTTAGCATGTGATGAAATGATATCTGCTTTGTTTCAATGGATGGGCAACCAGGCAGTGTTTGATACACTACAGAGAAAAAGATACTTTAGTAGAATTTAGCCTTGTATTTCACTTCCCCTCATCCTCAGTCCTTAATAGGTGGGTCACAATGTACAGACACTCCCAAAGATGTGCGCATGTGCACACATAAACACACCCTACCTGCCTGATGCATTGGATCCCAGACATACACAAAGGACTGTCCTGATTTATACACTGGCCCAGTTCTGTCATTCTATGATTAGGTATCCACTGTGGCTGCACAGCCAAGAGGATAATTCTAAACCAGGTCAGTGGAGCATCCTTGTTATAGCGGAATCATCGTGCAGGATACACATTTTCCAATAGGTCTATGTCTCCCCCAGGTTTATAACTAGAGACAGCCTAGTCACGTAGATTCCCAGCCTCCAAACAGGATTAATCAGGATTCAAAAGGCAAGCAACTTCTCAACACTTGTCTGTCATGGCTTGATTTGGACCTCAGGCAGGAAGGCAGAATTAGTAATATCACAGATAGGAAAAGGCTTTCCAGCTATAAGCTTAGAAAATTCTCAGAGTATATTTGGGATTCAACTGGTGTCTACTTTTTTTTCCCTCTCCAAACCCTAGCTAAACTCCATCTTTCTCTTCCTTTCCTTCTGCCTTGGAAACTTAAATTTCTTCATGGATGGAACAAGAAGAAAATACATTAAGCACAATGGGTCCCAGAAGAACATGGAAATATGTATTCAGAATACACATGTTGTGATGTTACTAAACACCACCTAATTGGTGAGCTACATGGAATGACTAAAAATATAGCAAAAGCCTACCTGAAGTGATCAGACATTCTCCCCCCTCGAGTCTGTTACTTAGGCGCTGAAGATACCTTCCTGTGTGCTGCTTCCTTTTAGCCAAGGCTTCTAAATATAAATCTCTTTTGGGGGGTAAGAAAACCATTATATTCCTAAAAGATCATTTCTACACATTGATTCAAGAAATCACCAAAAACACTTGTAAACACGATCTTGTGCAATTTAAAAATGTTTTTGAGACAGGGACTCATTCTGTTGTCCAGATTGGAGGGAAGTGGCATCATCACAGTTCACTGCAACCTCAAACTCATGGGCTTAAGTGATCTTCTTGCCTCAGCCTCCCACGTGGCCAGAACTATAGGTTTATGCCAACCAAACTAGGCTAATATTTCTATTTTTTGTGGAGATGAGGTCTTTCTATATTGCTTAGGCTGGGTGAACTCTTGGGCTCAAGCAATTCTCTCCCTTTAGCCTCCCTAAGTGCTAGAAACCCAGGCATGAACTTATGATGTAAGAGAGACTATTATTTTCCTTTGGCTGACTTAAAAAAATGATTTTCCCCCAAATTTGACCATTTAAGATTTCAGTCAATTACTAGTAAAATAAACAGTTGACAGGAAGGAAGTTCCACATTTAGGAAGTTCCAAGATAGAAGCAGTGTCTGGCAACATGGGGAATTTTTATTTTCTGGGGAATTGTATGCATGTAAAGACTCTCTTAACCACTTGGACCTTTTCTCATTCATAATAGTCATGTGATCTTTCAGGATAGGCTGGAGAGGGGAGGCAGTATCTGTATATAAATACATACAGATTTAGAAAATATGTGGCAGTATGACCAGAACATTGAATGAACTAGACTCTAACAGTTCCTTTGGCTTCATGACTTCCCCCCAAAATATCCTAAATGGAATTCAGATATTTTTCCATCAGCAACTTGGCTTTAGCATACACCAGTCTGGTTACTTGGATGGAGTTGAGGGGTTGGGTAACTCTGGAAGGCCCATTAGAGCATCAGCAGGCCTGCAGAACCTGTCTTGTCCGCTGACTAGGGCAGAGCCTGCCATGGAGGGAAGCCCCGCAGTCTTCAGCTTACACAGCCGGGGCTCCTTCTCTCTCTCTCAGTTTTCAGAGAATGTCCCTTTTCCTTTGCTACGTATGAGTCTCCTCACTTAAGTTTATGAAGATGTTAGACTTGGGGTCCCCAGATACCAGCACAGGGCCCCTCATCAGCTGGTGCTCAGTGGATGCTCGAAAGGTAAAGGGTTATTACTTCTCAGTATTTTGCGTTGTGTGTAATAAAAATAATCATGACCATAATTCTGGTAATATTCTGATAACATTTTTCACTGGTTGAACACTCATTCACTCAATTAACAAATTCATATTGACCAACAGTTGGATAGGTGCCAGGCTTAGTGCTAAGGATACTACAGAGAACCTGACAGCATAGCCTCTCCCCACTGGGGTTTACGTCGTCACATCTGCCACATGCCAGCCTATGTGACTACATTACATAACCTGTCTCCTTTACTCCTTTAGACAATGCCACAATGAAAGAAATACTTTTAAGTGTTATACTTTATTAAACAAAAGATAATTACAGACAGCGTCTGCTTTTGGTTGAAAATAAAATATAAGGGAACCAGATGTTATAATAAAGGGGTGAAAAAAATATTTTTAAAAACCCTGAAAGAATATATGAAGAATACAGTAAGCAAAAATAAAATAAAATAAAATAAATTTCACAATCAAAAGCCTTATTAAGTGTTCAGTGAAGCCAGAACTGACATTGGAGATGATTTAATTACTAACATAAGAGCAGTAGTTCCCAAATGCCTGGATTTTATAGACGAATATAAAAGGACAGACTGTGCTACTAGCGTCAGTGAAAGCAACGTGGGCAGGGAAACAGTGCTAAAGAATGGAGCTGAGGGGCACTAAGTCAAACCTGCAAGTCCTGAGGTGGACTCTGCTTACCAAGCTGACCCCATCTGCAAGAGATTTATTAGCCAATCAAGTGGCCTCCACGGTGATTTACTTCCTTATGTATTTGGTACCTATGTTTTCTTCTCAAAAATATTGCTGAAAACATACTTCGAACAACTGAGGAAACAAAACAAAAATAAGAGCTTAAAAATAAGTCATATAGAGCTAGAAAAGATTTGAAATGTTCCTAACACAAAGAAATGGTAAATGTTTGAGGTTATGGCTATCTTAAATACCCTGATTTTATCACTACACATTATATGCACATATCAAAGTATCACATGTATTGCATAAATATGTACAACTATTATGTATCAATGAAAAGAAAAAAATAAAGAAGTTGTGTAGTAATAGAACTGGTGGTAAATGTTGAAATCAGTTAGAAATAGAAATGTCTAGAGATATCAATCTTGTTACAAAATGTATAGATATTTTAAGAGTTATTCTCAATCAGAGGTATGAATTATAAAACATTGCAGTAACAATAAAAATAAGGATTGAAAAGAGTGCCATACTTAATATGCAAAAACAGTACGTGAACATACCATTTCTGGAGAGATGGTGCTTGGGATTAAAAGTTTGGTAAATTTACTTAAAGTAATAGAGGAATCAAAGTACCATATTTATTTTTACTTCTTAGTAACGTGAGAAATATAGAATAAAGAATGTTTGTTGAAAACATAAGTAGAAGAAGAATATAATATGTATTTTCTAAAATGTGGAAGGTTATTAAAAAGAAGGAACACATAAACCATAGATGGTCCATACACACGCAAGCACGGAAGGAAACAAGAAACACAAAGATAGAAAGTGTATAGTAGTAAGACAGAAGAAAAGTCAAGTATTTCACTCCTAACAACAAATACAAATCCATAATCTGCTTAAGAATAAAAATTCAGGTTGGCTGAAAAACAAATCTAAAATCTAAGTATGTTTATTTTTAAAAGAGGCACTTAGATAACATGACAAAGGTCACTGAAAGGTTAGATTAAGGCATATCAAGCAAATATAAAAACCTAAGATAGACAGAAGTATTATTACGACAGTGGAACTCCTGACAGAGGTTTGAAGCTGGATAGGATGCCATTTTATTTGATATGGGTATAATTCACAATGAAAATGTCCCTGTACTGACCTTTGTGCACTGAGTAACTTTCCATTGCAATATGCAACACAAAGGGGAAAGGATGGGAAAGATGACAGGTGAGGGAATCAGGCCTCTGCGTCAAGCTTCTTTGGGGGCAGTATATACCATTAATATACCTGGGAGTGACTTTAAGAAAGATGAGCAATTTTTGCATGTTCTCGTATTTTTTAAAATATATTTCTATTTCTGTTTTTGGCATTTGAAGGCAGATTATTTATTTTTCATTCAGTAACTATTTTTATAATTCTATGAGCCAGGTGTGTGTTGTGCTGCTGCTGTGGCAACAGGCACAGACATTAGAGCTGGTCATATCTTTAAGAATCTTCCCAAAGTTTAGGCTGCCAAAGACATGGACACATTCAGAGAAGAGATCACCATAGAACTGGAAAGTGAATTTTAGTTGGGTTTTGATAGATTTAGGATTTGATTAATGGAGAGATGGATTAAGAAGGAGGGCATTCAGATGTTCCAGAAAAAAGAGCAAAGAAAGAAGAGCTGAATCCCTGAAAATGGGCCCAGAAAACAGTGTCAGGACCTTCCACAGGGAGGAGAATATCTGTGCAAGAGTAGTAGGAAATGCAGTAACAAGGTAAGGGCTCCCACTGATTCTTCTGTCCTGTCTTCTGGCAGCAGCTCAGGGATTTTTACGTTTTATAAAAAATGACATGCAGATCCCATGCGATGCCTCAGAGCACAACTTTAGCCACTAACGGGTGTTCTTTTATTTCTGTGTGAGACTCTAGAATACCTCTTTCTTTGAAGCCTACCATTATCAACTTTTGCTCAATCTTTGCTGGAAGGAATATGGTTTAATTTTTCATTTAAGTCATTTTCAATGAGAGATTTCTTAAAATACACGGTACTTGGCAGCAGGCATAAAATTTCAGGAAAATAATAGCAGATGCTAGCTTAAAAGTATTATGTGCTCTTTAGTTGAAAGGTGCTGGGTACAACCACAGTTCATGCATGTAATTTCTATTTGAGAATTTCTATGAGGACACTGGACCTTGTATTAAAGTTGTAATAACTCTTTAATGAATTTGACTTTGAAAATTCAGAGAAAGTCTCTCTGAATTGCATACACTAAAGAGATACATGCCAAATAGCATTCAGTAGCAGCCAAGTGGAATTAGGGAAAAGTAGATATTGAGAGAACCGCTGACATATAATCCATTCACCTCACTTCCTCTGTTCTCCATTGATAATAATACCTGGGTTGTTTTCAGGATGTCAGGACTTGAAAATGCTAATGTGTGCTATGAATATCCTAGGAATACAGGACTACAGCATACACATGTTTTATTCCCTCCCCAAATCCAAAGAGCCTATTTCTGGAATTACTTTAAGGAACTCTTTTGAGTGTCTTGAACTCTGCCTTATTGTATCATCTGTCATTGTGTACATGGGACCCCAAGTAGGTGTAAACCCCTTCTAGATGAGAGCTCTTAAGTTTTTTGAAGTCAATGACCATGTTCCCCTAAGTCTTTTCCAGGCCAAACATTGCCACCTCTTGCAAACATTCTTTATTAGGCAGGGTCACCATCTTCTTACCATGATGGCATTTCAGTTTTACCTACTTTCACTTACAATTCTATGCCCAGAATCACCGGGAATCTCTTTCATGGGATGAATGCACAAAGAACAGAAAGGAACTACTTGCCTCCTTTGGACTTGGCATTATACTGCATTTTTGTCCTCTAGTAGAAAAGTAGCAGTTAAGTTCTAGACACAGAGATTAACAAACACTGGATAAACCACTGAGTTCTGGGTACTACATTTTAATAGGAAATATATATATTATTGCCTGGAAGAGGCTATCTACTTGAAACATTAAAAAAAAGTTTTTAGAGATCATTTATATTTTATTGTTTACAAGCTCTATAGCCCCTAGAACAATTGTCCCGTTAAATGATTGGCAGCAGTTCAAATGTTCAATTCTATTCTGACAGTACACAGACTTGACATTTACTTTTTTTTTTTTTTTTTTTTTTTTGATTTTTGGCCGGGGCTGGGTTTGAACCCGCCACCTCCGGCATATGGGACTGGCGCCCTACTCCTTGAGCCACAGGTGCCACCCCGACATTTACTTTTTAATATTCCCCTTAATCTTTGTTTGGTCTCTCTCACCAAGAGCCGACTTCATTGGTGAACAAACACTGCTTTGTCTTTTTAGTTCTATGTCTGTGTGTATGTGTGTATTTTTTCCATTCAAGGTTTGATTAATGGCTTATGGCTTTTCTGAGCAATGAGATGAGGTCAGAATAGTTCAGGAAACAATTAAACTAATGTTCAAACAAGAACATAGCAGAAAGGTCCTGGACTCAGTGTAATGTAGGACTTCCTCATGTTATATTATTCATTCTAATGGTAATGCAATGGTATAGGTACAACAATGCCAGGGTCCGTGTGAATTTTAAATTCATTCCTAGTGCAAGGTATTTTATACTGTATCTTGGAGCATTAAAGTGTGTTTACCTGTTGGTACCTTATCCAGATCTCATTTACCATGCTAACTCTGTGAAGCATTGGCTGCTAATGACTCATAGATACCCTTTTTCCCAAAGAATTGATCTCAGCTAAATGGGATGCATCTTGCCTAAGATGCCACACCCCCAGCACTTCCTAGGGGAAGCCATGTCCAATGACTGAAGGACAGGAGTGTGTAAAGGCCAGTTCCTTGTCTCAAGGTTGGATGCTCAGTAGTATCAGTCTAGAGTGTTCCTCTGCTGAGAGCACTTCTTTGCTAGGCTCTTCCCCCTGCCTTTCCTGATGCTTTGACGCTCCTCCTGAGGGCAGCTCCACAGCAAACCACTTTCACAAGAACCCTGTCTCAGGCCCTGCTTATAGGAATGCTAACCTAAGACTTCACTACTATTATTGTCCCCAGTGGTTGCCACTCATATAGTTATGAAAGTGAATGATTCTTTGTGTAGCAACTATATAAGGAAACTGATGTCATAGGCTACGAAATCCATTTTGATAAGTATTTGTCTTTGATAAGAAAATACAAGTCCATTTAATATGCTGTGTCTCTTATTAAGTGGACTCTACCTAAATAATTTTAGTTAATTTAAAAATTGTTTGGGAAACAAGGTATCTGACAATAAACAGAAGAATGGGGTCCTTTAGAAAAATCTCCTTAGTTGGAGTAGACTCATGCATTAAGTTAGTTATATTAACAGTACATGTTGTCTTGTTGAAGTCTTCGAAATTTCAGTGAGGTGTAGATTGCCATGTAAGTTCACCACTCTCTTGAAATGAGTCATGGCAGATAGTTAATAAAGATAGAAAGCCACATACACAGTGAAGATTAATCTTTCCACCACAACTCTCATTGTCAAGGCCTAAAGATGGCAAGCATGGATCTGCTTAGTGGAGGAAATATATTCATCTAACCAAGAACAAGAGACATTTCAAAGACATCCTGGCCTAGCATAAGACTCAGATATTGAGTCCTATTGACCCAAACACAGGGGCATTCAGCGCCAAAGCTGACAGGCACACCTCACTGTTTATTTTTGTTATATCTGCATAAAAAGTTGTGTTGATCATCTTCGGCTTTATTAGGTGATAAAATTTTCTTGGAAGGGATAGCCCAAGAGGTGATTGTAAAGGGTAGCAAGGTCCTTGAAGTAAGATTGGATTAACCAGATGGCATGTTGTGGTGCTTACTTAACCCAAGGGATCTGGGAGGCAGGTAAGTACCAACCTTCAGGTGTCGAGTCCAAGGGCAAGGGAAAATATGGCACCAGGAAGCTAAAGAAATTAGAAAAGGATGGGCAGAAAATGAGACTGGGATCTGGTCTACTTTTATTGATCAGTGATCATATGGCAAATATGTGGCCTGTTCATCTTTAAGTCAGAAATGTGAGGCCTTATAAAATGTACTGTGAGTGTCCATTGAGGATGTCAGATTCATTGTATTTTTAAAGACGTGTCCGTCAGATGGGAAGTGCACAAATGAAATTTGATTTTTCTTGGCTATCATTATACAGACTTTAGTTCTCAGTTGAGAGGAGGAAAAAACAGCTTTAATATCTCTTCTAACATATTATTCTGAGTGGATAATAGCAGGCAGTCTTTCTGTAAAATCTAGAATATGATGATGATGTGTGGCTGGAAGGAAAGAAATCTATAGGTAATGTATGTGGAGACAGAAGGCTAAGTTTGAAGGATGAGGAAAGAGGAAAAAGGCAGATCAACTGTGCTCTAACAGCAGAGAATTTAACAGCCCTAAGATTTGTTTCAAGAAGTTAGAGCACTTCTCAGCCCTACCCCAGCTCTACTTCTCTCCTCACCTCCTCCCTCCTGCCCTTTCTCTCTCCTCCTTTCCCTTCTGCCTCACATCACCTCCCTAAATCCCTTTCTTCTTTCCTCAAAGGAGCCTTGATTTGGTTTTTTATTCTCAAAAAGAATGGGTGTGCCTTGTGTATTCCCCTTTTCTAAAAAAAAAAAAAAAAAAAAATGGCAGTTTCAATATAAATTCAATCTTGAGAGAAAAGCACAGTGCAAATATCTTTAGCAGTGGGCATTTTTGTTTTGTTTTGTTTTTTAGTGTGATATTCAAAATAGTCTTACAAAACTGTTGCCACACTTGAGGTGTACCTGGAATCCTCTTTAGGGTAATGACTATGACATTCCTCGGAGGTGAACTCAATTCTATTTCTCATTTTTAAAAACACGTGTTCTGTTTGTCTTTTCACACACTCATCACAATGAAATTTAAAATAGAGCCTCATCATCACCTATTTAGGGGTTATGAATAGCATTGCCTTGAAAAGGCCTGGAGGAAATTTGTGTGGAAATTGAAAGTGACACATCAGATTCAGAAGCTAGGCAGGCACAGAAGCTAAGAGGCTGAATTGCCTAAGTATTCTGAGCATGGAGCAGGAGGAGACCTTCACTTCAGCCCCCACTCTGACAGTCAGATACCAGGCTTCACGTCCAGATGGGATGTGAAATGGAAGGTGGGAGCACCAAGATTTAGCAATTTAGCATAATCTACCAAACCAAAAGAAAAAAAGATCTGTAATGCGGAGACCACCATAAGTGGTAGTTTGGATTACTGAGCCCTTTGTTCAGGTGGCTGGCAGTGCCTGTTACTAGAGGCAGAGTGGGCTTCCCAGCCCTTGACTGTGGGCTTGGCCACGTAACTTACTTCAGATAACAGAATCCCAGCAGAAGTCATACTGCGTCCTCTCCAACCCAAGGCCTAAAGAAGCCTTGTATGCTTTTACTTGTCCTTGCAGTGGGAAAGGTCATGGCTAGTCTACTGATTCAGGGAAGGGGTAAGAAATAAGGAGCAGAGAGAAGCGACAATAACTGAGCAGAATCTGGATTAGCCAAACCCCAGCTGATCTGAAGAAGCCTGGGTAAGAGTAAAGAGTAAAGCCTAGCTATTTAAAGAAAGAAAAGAACTATGGATTTTTAGAGTAGTCATTGGGCAGTATTATGGTGGAAATCCTTGACTGATACAAGTACTATTCCTAACTACGGCCTGGTTGAAGGAAGAACATAAATCATAGTAAGTAGAATATGAAACTCTGAGTAAATAATGGTTTTCTGAAAATGAGGACAGGCCTTGTATATACCATTGTAAGAGGGGCTGACATTGCACCTCATTTTGAATATCCCAACCTCCACTGGGCCTGGCAAAGGGTGAAGGAAATTGTAGAACCCTGCCTTTTACATGCCAGTCACAGATATGTCCAAGTTCAGAGATGACAGACATTGACCTCTTTGGGAAGCAACAGACATTCTAAGTCTCACTTGTTGCCATCATACAAAGACACGCTGATGCAGGTGTACTAAGATCCAGACTTGCTACCTCAATGCATGAAAGCTCTAAAGAACTTGAGGGCTCCCTGGGGGGTCAGATGAAATCTGAATTAGAACTATATCACATCCCCACTTCTCCCTCTGCCCAGTCCTGCTTCCCTTACCTTTTCACAAATATTGCTCCCCAAAGCACTCCTGAACGATCCTCCTGCATGTAAATCTCTGAGGCCCAAAGTCTGCGGTGGGAACCTGGACCCGTGATCCACCACTCTCACTCAGCTTTCCAGGGGCGCTGGGATCTGGAGGAGGGGGCAGGGGAGACCTTACCCACTATCATGTGGTTGCAGACATCACAGAAAGTGGGCTTCTTGAAGATGTGTTCCTGAAAGGAATGGGCCTTGCTGCCTGGATACAGGCCTGCCCTGGCTGGCATGGACATCAGGCTTCCTGGTGCAGGGAGTGGGCTGGAGCTGGGGCTGACCTCGGCCAGCATGTCTGCTTGCAGCTTCACGTCATCACTGTTGGCTCGCTGGAAGAAGTTGTCAGCACTTTTGCTTCGTAAACTCTTGGTCTTGAAAGAAAGTGATCGTTTTAGTTTCTGGAGCTGCAAAACAATAACAGAACAGTTTCTCTTAGAATTGACAAATCACACAGAGCCAGGCTGTGGGGGTGGGTCTGCTCCATGCACTGTGCAGTTCCCACGGACACCCTTTGCCTGGAGGAGGCTCATGTGTAGGTGGGGTGATGGCAGTGCCTCGCGAAGGGAGAACTCAGCAGCACACCCCGCCCCTGCTGCTAAGCCAGACAGCAGAAAGAGGTCCCATTGTGCCTCTGCTTCTGCCCCTGCTCTTCTTCCCCTGCCTCCTTCAGGTATCACGAACGTGCTGTCAACATGTCCTATTGCACTGGGTTTTGACATCACTTGTCTTTTGAATTTAAACCATTGGAAATACTAAGTGAATGAACTTAAGGGCTCAAAGGATGGTGTGTAATGCTGGCCTTTCTCTCTTGTGATCACTTAGCAGCCTCTTGTCTCTGCTTACAGCAAAGTAGAAGAGTCCATTGTCTGATGTGAAATCTGTCTAGCTCAACTACCCACATAACATGAACCAGAAACTCTCAAATCTGCTTACCTCTGAAGTATGTGTATAAGTAACCAGTGTGTGTATGTGTGTGTGTGTGTGTGTGTGTGTATGTATGTGTGTAGGACACAGTGTTGATTTCTTCCTTTGACTTTCTAGGCTCTTCCTGCTGACCTGCCCTTGTTTTTGGCCATGATAAACTAGACCATTTCTCCTTTGCCATTGGGACTTATAAAGAAGCATCAAAATGGATGTGGAAAAGAACTAACTGCTGGAAGGTTTGGGTCTGAGTCTGGTCTGTCCCTCTAATGCAGTTTTTACTCTGAAGCTATAGGGATCTTTTGGAAACACAGATGTGAGCACATGAACCTTCTTGTTTAAAATCCTTCAAGAAGTATCCTTTGTTCTTAGATTTAAAGAAGAGTGCCTTGTTGTGGGCTATAGAGATTGCCAGATTCTAGACCCAGTGACAGCTGGCACCACCATCCACATAACTGTCTTCACCAGCCACAGTGATATTTTAAAAATGTCTCCCATTTACAATTCTTTTTCATTACCATTCATTACTACATAGTTTTTCCTTTGCCCAGATAAAAGAAATGGACCACCTGCTAACTAGCTGCATGACATGCAACAAGTTATTTCACCTTGAAGGTGGCTTCCTTTTGTAATTGAATATCCATGGGAGTTCTTTCTATTGCCTAGAATTAACATCTCCAGCAGACAAAAAGGTGCTCAGATATCAAACTAAAAATCTTCATAGCAAAGAAAATAATCAGCTGAGTGAAAAGAAAACCTACAAAATGGGAGAAAATATTTGTAAAATATTCAGTAAATAGGGGGTTAATATCCAAAATACAGAAGAACTTTTAGAAATGTCTGACAGAACTGACATTTTTCAAGAGAAGATACATAAATGGTTAACATATATATGAAAAAATTCCCAACATCACAAGTCATCAGGGAAATTCAAATCAAAACCATAATGAAGTATCATCTCACTCCAGTTAGGATGGCTATCATCAAAAAGACAAAAAAAAAAAAATAGCAAAAGGTGGCAAGAATCTGGAGAAATGAGAACTCTTATATACTGTCGGTGGAAATATAAATTAAGTATTGCCACTATGGAGAACAATAGGGAAGTCCTTCAAAAATCTACAAATAGAACTAGTATATATGGTCCAGCAATCCCACTACTGGGCATTTATCCAAAGGAAACAAAGTAAATATGTCAAAGAGACATCTGCACTCCTCTGGTTACTGCAGAGTATTTACAATAGCCAAGATACAGAATCAACCAACAACAGATGGATGGATAAAGAAAATGTGGTATATATACACAATGGACTACTATTCAGTCATAAAAAGGAATGAAATCCTGTCATTTGTGGCAACATGTATGGAGCTGGACGACATTATGTTCAGTGAAATAATCCAGGTACAAAAAGACAAACTGCATGCTCTCACATGTGGAAGTTAAAAAAAGTTGATCTCATGGAAGTGAAGAGTAGAATAGAGGATAATAGACTGCTAGGGGGAAAGTTAAAAGATATACGATTACAGCTCAACAGGAAGAATAAGTTCTAGTGTTCTATACCACTGTAGGATGACTATAGTTAATAATAATACACAGTTTCAAATAGCAAGAGGAGGATATCAACTGCTCCAAACCCCCCAAAATGATACATACTTAAGATACTGGATATGTTAAATACCTTGATCTGACCACTATGTATATATTAAAACATTACTATGTACCTCATAAATGTGTACAGTTATTATATGTCAATGAAAAATAACAAACAACAACAACAAAAAAAAAAAGAAAGAAAAAAAGAAAAATGGAAAACAAAGAAAAATAAAAGGTACCCACTACTCTATTCTAATGAAGGCCTTCATCAAGTGTGGTCAGACTGCCCTACACAATATATAAGACAAGTTGATGTGACCTTGCCAAGCTCAGCCACCTCTGTCTCACCCCTCCCACCTATACCTCAGAAGTCCAGGAAGATACAGTAGTCATCAATGTTTTGTGCAAACTACAAAAACCCCACAGTTTTCTTCTTTTCTCCTCATCCCTGTCATTCTGCAATGTGACATTGTAGCTCCTCCTATCAAAAGTGAAGCCTGTTATCCCACTTCTTGAATCTAGTTGGTTTTGAGAATTTGACCAACAGAAAGACGCAGAAGCAATCTTAAGGCAGTGCCAAGCTCTCAAGACATCTTGCATGATGCTCTGCCCTTCCTTAGGGAATCTGCCAAACCACCATATGAACAAACCTAAGGTAGTCTGAAGGATTAGGAGAGACACGTGATATGAAAAATTCCTGATCACTCTAGGGAGACCTCAGAAGCAGATTCTGCTGCCTTATAGGCATGAGGGAGTCTAGATAAGACCAGAATAACTGTCCAGTTGGGTCCTCTCCAAATTGTCATCCTATACACTCAGCAACTAAAGAGTAGACTAGTGTTTTAAGCCATTAAATCATGTATTGTTGTGTGTACACAGCAATAAACAAATGATAAGATACTGCTCTCCCCACCCTCCTACATGTGGTGGGATTGTACTTCAGTGAGGAGGACCTGCAGGGACCTCTAGAAAAACCCCACTATGGCTACCAGTAGGGCACTCTCAGCCAGAAAGGGCTAGCCAGAGAAACAGCAATAATCTAATGGAAAGGTCAGAAACAGTGGGCCAGCTATGACTCTTTTCTCTTTCTCTCTATTCTATAGCTCAAACCTTCCAGAGGAGCTAGAGCTGCTAAAGAAGTGGGAGGAATTAGGTATCCCTGAATTATTGTGGAGTTGCTTGTCACTGTGGCATGACCTAGCATATCCTGACGGATATAGGGGACCAGGGTCTGAGGTAAGAGTAGCAGTGATTGTGAAAAGGCCCTCTATCTCTGAAAAACTGAAATAGGGAGGACTACAAAACATTTCTTGATTTAGCCAGACTGAAGCAAGAATCTGGAATCAGCAGGGGAACAGAATAGACCCTATTAACTTTAACTCCTTCAGGCCATAGACTAGATAGGGGCTGGAGGAAAGGAGACTTAAATAGCAGACAAAACTGGAGTTTTACTGTAGACAGACTTCTAATACATTGAAGTAAGCAGGAAGTTAATGAATCTGCCAAGATTTTGTCATGGGATGTGCAACCAAGGAAGAGAAAGGTTTATTAAAGCAAATGGCATTATATAGGAAAAATAAAATCATTTTCTGTTTCCTCCTCACTGAGTTCAGATGATTTGAGACTGGCTACCCACATCTCAAAAATAGAATAATCACACCCACCACACAACACCAGGGCATTATTGTGATTGTCACAGAGGACATGGGAGAACTTTCTGAGAATTCTTCAGGGTACAAATGGGTGGAGGATGGAATGGGCAGGAGAGGGGTAACAGGGAGTTTGGAATATGGAGCTGGACTAAGCTTTACCAGTTGACTCCTCACAATCCTCCCAATCATTCATAAAGATGTTCTTTTATTCCTGGAGTGTGAGGGAAGGTGAGCAACTTGCCTACGGGTACACAGCTCATATGAATCAAGACCAGAGTTCACAAGTGCATCTGCTTTCCTCTCATCCTCATGCTCTTTCCACTGTGAGTGAATTGTTAGGGGTTGACTAGGGAAATGGGGAGAATTTCCCTTCCTTCCCAGGGCATGAAACAACTTCTGGTGGTCAGTGAGGGTGGGAAGGGATGCAGAAAGGGAAGCCAGGACAGAGGGAGTGATTGGTTGGTGCCTATACATATACAGACTTGTCTTCTACCTGTGTTCACATGCTGCACTGCTTCTTTCAAACCCTTCATCATACCTGGTATTCTGTATGCCCTGAGAATTTATGTTTGCTGTTTCAGTGTGACACCAGGAGATCTTCATCAGTTTCCTTGTCTTGTCCTGTAAGATGTGGCTGGAAGTTGTGTCAGGTGGTTAGAGCCTGTCTGCCTCTAGGGTTGAAGAATTTGCCTTAGAAGCCAAGGTGACATTTCTCATTCAAGTAGAGAGCTTAAAAGAAATATCTACAGGTTAAATAAAGTCCTAGACAAGAGCTCAAAGGATATGTTTTCTCCAGTTATCCCTAAAAGAGCAGAGGCCAGATGCAAATATGTGCAATGCAGAGATAGAAGCAAACACTTGTAATCACAAATGTCACAAAATGCTGAGCTCCCATGCACCACTGCCATGGCCAGCTCCATTTTATTTATTATAATAATGATAAAAGAAAGAGATATTCATGGGTACCTTACCATGTGCTATATACTTTACTTCATGTAATCATCATACCAATCTTAAAAGGGGATCATTCATGCATTAAAAAATTCATTTAATAAATATTTATTGGAGGAGTCCTATGAGTCTCCAAAAAAAGAGATCATAGAGACCTTAAAATCATGGACTAAAAGGCAATGTGGTGGAAATATAAATTAAGTATATTAATAAATGGGAGAAAATATTTGTAAATATTTTCCATGCATTCATAAAGTCCATGATTTTAAGGTCTAGTGGCTGGAGATTGAAAATAAATAAATAATCAAAGAGGAATATAATTGATACAAATTTGGATAGAGATAGGATCTACAAAGGAAAATAAAAGCAGAGCCAAGCCTTAGAAAATGACAGGGAAGGCTTCTCTAACAGGTGTCAACAGAGCAGAGACATGAAGGAAGTAGAGAGTGTACATTGCTCTGAAGAAGAGCATTCTGGGCAATGGGAAAACCAGAGCCAAGGCCCCAGCAAGACAGCAAGGGCAATGCACTTGAGAAGCACCAGGAGGTCAATGTCTGGATAAGGATGACAGGAGAGAGAAAGGGCAGAAATGCCATGGATAGCATCCTGTTAGGCCTTGTAGGTCATGGCAAGGACTCTGGAGTTTATCTGAAAGGTGATGCTTTTGATCAAGGAAGAGACAAGGTTTGACCTTTATTTAAATGTGTCACTCTAGAATAAACTGTTGGAAAATTTCTTACAGTTATTGGCCTAGGCAAAGAATTTATGAAGAAGACCCTAAAAGCAATCACAGCAACAACAAAAATAAATGGGACCTGATAAAATTTATATAATTTTATATAACTTATATAAAATTTATATAATCAATAGAGTGAATAAACAACCTACAGAATGGGAGAAAATTTTTGCATGCTATGCATCCGGTAAAGGGTTAATAACCAGAATCTACTAAGAACTCAAGCAAATATTTAAGAAAAGTCAAACAACCCCATGAAAAAATGGGCAAAGGTCATGAGCAGAAACTTTTCAAATGAAGATTGACTAATGGCCACCAAATACATGAAAAAAATGCATAACTTCTATAATCATTAAAACCACTCTAAGATATCAACTAAGTACAGTGAAAATGGCTCATATCAAAAAGTCCCAGAGCAATAGATGCTGGCATGGATGTGGAGAGGAAGGAACACTCATACACTGTTGGCTGGACTGCAAACTAGTACAACCTCTATGGAAAGTTGATACCTCAAAGAACTAAAAGTAGACCTACCATTTGATCCTACAATCCCAATATTAGGTAGCTCTTTACTGAAAGGAAAAAAAGTCATTTTATGAAAAATGTTCATATGCACTCAGATGTTCATATCAGTATAATTCACAAACTATACACCACAAAGATGTGGAAACAATCCAAGTGTCCATCAATAAATGAATGGATTAATAAAATGAGATATTTTTATACCATGGAGTACTACTCAGCCATAAAAATGGTGATCTAGTATCTTTTGTAACAACCTGGATGGAACTGGAGACCATTCTTCTAAGTGAAGTATTGCCAGAAGGGAAAAACAAACACGTGTAATCAATGCGAAACTGGAAGTAGTTGATCAACACTTATATGCACACATGGAAGCAAAACTCAACAGAATTTAAGTAGATGGAAGATGGGAGAAGGGGATGAGTAAATTCATGCCTCATGGTACACTGCACATTCTCAAAGTGAAGGGCACACTGATAACTTTTGACTTAAAATATACAAAAGCAAACTACATAACTAAAACACACATACCCCCGTAATATTCTGACATTATATAAACAAACAAACCAAAGATTCACTCTAGCATCTGTGTGGAAAACAGATTATAAGAGGGCCAGATGAAGCAGGGAGGCCAATTGGGAGGTTCTTGCAATAATTCTGAAGGGAAGTAATTTTGGGTTGGCCTTGCATACAGTGAGATGTGGTTAACTGGGGGTACATTTTGAAAGCAGGGCCAATTGGATTTATTGAGGCAGGCGTCCTCAAATTTTTTAGACAGGGGGTGAGTTCACTGTCCCTCAGACCATTGGAGAGCCAGACTATAGTTTAAAAAAAAAAACTGTGAACAAATTCCTATGCACACTGCACATATCTTATTTTGAAGTAAAAAAAACAAAACAGGAACAAATACAATCACACCACATCATGTGGCCCAGGGGCTGCAGTTTGAGGACCCCTGTAATTGAAAGATTGAATATGGAGTATGCATGATCTTAATGTTTTTGGTGAGAGCAATGGGGTGAACGGAGGTGCCATCTATTAAAAGGAAGAACTGTGGCTCAGTGAGTAGGGCGCTGGCCCCATATGCCGAGGGTGGCGGGTTCAAACCCAACCCCGGCCAAACTGCAACAAACAAAATAGCCGGGTGTTGTGGCGAGCGCCTGTAGTCCCAGGGGCTTGGGAGGCTGAGGCAAGAGAATCGCCTAAGCCCAAGAGTTAGAGGTTGCTGTGAGCCGTGTGACGTCATGGCAGTCTACCCGAGGGCGGTACAGTGAGACTCTGTTTCTACAAAAAAAAAAAAAAAGGGAAGAACATTGAAGAAGAAGCATGTTGGCATGAGGGGTGAGGTGGGGACCAATAGTTGAGTTTGGGATAAGTTGGAAATGCTTATTTGGAATTCAAGTGGAACTGTCCATATGATTCTGGGATTCAAGTGGAGCTGTCTATATGATTCTGGTATTCAGGGGAGAAGTCCAAGCTGGAGTAATACCTTGGGACCCATTAGCGTATGGATGGTATTTAAAACCATGAGACTAGATGAGGTCACTATGTAGGCAGTGAGTGTAGATACTTAAGTGATCAGAGGACACAATCCTGGAGCATCCCAATATGTATACTTACAGAACAAGAAGATTAGTAAGGACAAGCAAAGGAACTTGTTAAGGAAGGCTGGTAAGGGAGGTGGTCCTGAGAGCAGTGTTTTAGTACCTGAGGGAAGAAAATGATCCTAAGAAGAGAGAATACCAAGAGCATTAAGTGAATCTTTCAATGTCAAGTGATGTAAGATTTAGGGATTGGCCATCCTATTTGGCAAAGGGAATGTATTTGGGGGACCTTAACCGTAGCAGATGCAGTGACATGTGAAAACCTAACTGACAAGGTTTCAAGAAAAAAATAGTTGGAGGGGAAGTGACAGGAGGCAGCATGGACAGTTTGTTTGAGGAGTTTTTCTATAAAAGGTATTAGTGAAAAGACAGTAGCTGAAGGGGGATGTGGCATCCAGGGAGGTTTTTTTTTGGTTAGGTTTTATTTTAATATGGGAACTTATTTCATCATATTTTTAAACCTGCTGATGCAATAGAGAGAGGGGCAGTGCTAGAGTGATGTCCTGAGGACAGGCGGGGAGGCAGGTGGGATGCACTGCACAGGAGGGGGGTTGGCTGCAGACTGGACCCAGGCAGTGCCCCTCAGGAGGTGGAGGCGGGTAAGTTGGTAGAGCCAGTACTGGCTGGACATGGATCTTCTCTTTCAATTGTGTCTATCTTCTCAGTGAAAATAGAAACAAGTCTATCTCTTAAGTGAGAGAAGATGGGAGAAGGAGGAGGGAGAAGATGTCAGAAATTGTAAGAGAGAGGTGGAACTGCCATTTCAGAGATAAGAGAGTGAATGGATTGAGACACGCACAGTGGTGGGAATGAAAGGCAGCACAGAGGGTCCACTTTAGGTTATTACCTCGTTTTACAGATGAGAAAACAGAAACCTGGCAACCTACTCAAAGCTAAATGCTAGTAAGTTGCAGAATGAGGATCCATACATGGGTCTCTCTGGCTCCAAAGCTCCTAAGCCAAATGGACTTTCACGAGGTGTCCCACCCTTGCCATCCTCTTAGTAAAATTCCTCTGTTCAGGGTGTTTCATCTTCCTGGTGCCAGCTGGAATTTTAGCAATAATCCATGTGGCTGCCAGGTTGAGCAATTAGTCAGGGAATGCAGAAACAGGGCGTCATGAGAGCACTGAAACAGAATTGCAGCCTGAAGGTGACTATAATAGCAGCAGTATTGATTTACCAGTCTGCTCTGCAGCAGCACATCAAGTTAATTAACCAGTGTGCGTCTGATCATTTCAGCCAGGATTTCAAGTCTGCACTATGGGAAGGGGGTGGTTTTGGTGCACAGACATCTCTGCCCACACAGGCAGTAAATTAGAAGGCACCATCACCCCATCAACTCAGTTTCCTGGCTGTTGACATTTAGCCGTAAAGTCAATTGCCTCTATACAGACATTTCCAAGGCTATTTAAGACTGCATCAATAACTCACTGGCTTTTACTTCTGAACCGAAATGAGATCATTGGAGAACCTTTGACGAGAAAATGTCCCACCCTTGACATACATATGTAATCTACACCTTTGATTTTAAACCTTTTTCTTTTTCACATTATAATTTTTCTAAAATAGAGTTATGTCTTTAACTGAAATGTTTATTATTTTCTATTTTTTCTGAAAAAATATTATTAAACCAATTGATAGCATCTAAGAATGGAGGAAATGGGTTGTTTGTCATGCTGAGGCCTAACAGCCCTGGGCATTGCCTCTGAAACCCAGCTCCCTTCACGCTCCATCAGCTCTGCAGATCTACTCCATCTCTTCCAAGCATGCCTGGTGTTGCAGTGGGTCAGAGTGCTTCCCACACTCACCCCTAACATTTTACCCTGGTTCAATGAACAGAATGAGCGCTGGGGGCTTTGAGAAATATAGTGCTGTCTCATGAACTGTTTTACCCAGACATAGCCTGATTTCTATGATGGCAAGCACAGTACACTCCAAATCCAGATTTGCTTTAGTCTGAATGGTGACTTTAAACTAAGAAATATTCTTCTTACCTCAACCTTGCTGTTACAACCAGCTTCAAAAAATAGTTGTTAACATATGTTGGTAAAGTGACAATCACTGAATATATTGCAAACTCTGCCCCAGTGAGTTGTTTGGTCTTGGGCAAGTCCCTCTAGCTCCTTGGCCTGGGTTCTACTGGGAAACAGAGAGGATGAGCTCGTTGGCTGCAAAGTTCCCTGCCAGCTCTGAGAATTCAGCACAGAAGAGGGAAATAAAAGACCTAAGGTCTAATTCTGGAGATAAAAAGCAACGCTTAAAACTATCTGAGGGTGACATGAGACCCTATATTTATATTATCAAGTGATAAGTAGAGTGTTTTGATTGCTGCCTACTCTAATATGTTAAAAAGGGGGGCTATCAATGGAGGTTGGAATACTCAGAGACATTCTTTCAAAGGATGAATTGACTTTAAAACATGCAATTTTAAAGTGCTTTGGTGGCCTCCCTCACTTCTAGGTTGTATCTTAGGACAGGGTCCTTTCTACACAATACAAGATGCTTCCTGATGGATGGGGATCATCCACCCCTCCAGCATTACTTCTGGTCACCCCTTCTTGCACCCGGGCACACAGACACACTAAAAGCAAGCTCCAGATTTTCAATGGTGTGAGAGCCTTCAGTGTCTTTGTTCTGCCTGGGAGGTTTGTGTCTCAGTCAATGTGTTTGTCATGCCTGGTCTCCCTGACTGCTATACTTCTTTGTGGAGTCTCTCTTGGCTCTGGACACACTCTCCTGTGTGACTGCCAAGGTGTGGCATGCCACTCTATCCTGCAGACTATGAGGCTACTTCCCACAGGTGGCACAGGCCTGGCACATAGCAAATAATTATATTAGCAAATAAGTATTCAACTCTTATTGTACACCAGACTCCATCCCAAGGATTTTACACAGGTTATCTTTTGATCACCTCATGAACCCCATAAGGTAGATATTATGACTATCCCCATTTTATGGATAAGAAGATTGTGGCAGAGAGAAGTTAAGTAATGTGCCCAAATATACACAGAAAATGTGGTGGAGTTTAGATTAGAGCCAAGCAGCATTTGACTTCAGAGTCCAAGCTCTTAATTTCTTTATGGATTTGTTAAATGACTGACCGACAGGTTGATGGGTGAACTGAGCAAATAGCAAGAGACATAGCGAGATTGGAGATTTAGAAATGGAAGTAGAAGTGAACATACCATGGACCAGCATTCGGGGTCTCTGCGGGAGTTAGGCAGAGCGTATAAAAGGGCTGCAAAGATGGACAGGTTTACTGAAAAACCTGGCCTGATCTGGGAACAGCCATGAAGGAAGCCTGCATGCATGTGTTGGGGAGAGGATATTTCAGGCATTGATGACAGCAAGGTAGACAGTTTAAACACTATGGTAATCCATGGTGACCCACTGAACACTCTCTGTAAGGCAGATGTTAGTCTTGATGAGAGCAGTGACTGCTGATCGCATCGGAGTAGTGTCTGGGTACAATAGCAGGGAGTGAGTAGCACGAGATACTTGAGGAAGGAAAATTGGCAAGCGTTCCCTCTGTGTGGATGCTGGTTGACATACGTTCTCCAGAGAAGATTCTGGGTAGCTCCCAAGTACACAGATGCTGGAACAAGAAGAATGTAGGGCCATGGGGTCCTGGCTACCTCTTGACTGTTCCTCTTCACTAGAGAAATTCACAAGCACCAATTTCTTTAGACACCATCATCTTCCTTTCTGAAAGTCCTACATGTTATGGGACTTTTTTATCTTGTCCTGAAAATAATTCTTACCTATATTGCTCAAGCCCAGAGTGCTGGCATTGTTTAAATCTTGTTCAGTGGCAAATGTTAATGTGCAGGTTAGAGGAGCCTTTCATACCCACGGATGAAACACTACGAAGAGCATAAGGCTTTGGGTCAGACAGACTTCTCTGCCCTTTTCAGCTCTGCTGCTTTCCAGCAGTGTGTGCAGAGGAAACTTATTTTTCCCTGAGCCTCAACTTTCCCATCTATAAAATAGGGGCACTAACACATCCTTTGCAGCTTTGTTGTGAGGATTAAATAAGATACAGCATCTAAACATCCTGGCAAGGTGGCTGGCACTCAAGGAACACTTCATAACTCTAACTTCTTACAATACCCACCGCGTCTCTGCCATTTCTGGTTAGCATGAGATTGAGGAGAACTGCTTTTTTATTCCTCTCTCCTGCATGTGGAGGCCAGTGTAACAATACAGGGCAACTGTGCCACCTTTAGAGTCAAAGATTACTCTTGGGAAAAAGAACTTTATGTACTCACAAGAAATACTATTTTCAGAAGCCACCTGGCAAGGGAAGATGGCACCTCAAGGACCAATCTCAGTTAAAAAATAATACACCACTTTGTCCTGCTGAATACTGATGAAAGTGATATGGCCATCTGTAAGGCAAGGAGAGAGGCCTCAAAAGAAACCAGAACCTTGCACCTGAACTTGCAGACTCCAGAACTGAGAGAAAATAAATCACTTATTTATAAAATAAAATAAAAATAAATGGAGCAGTTAGGTTCTAATAGAGAAAGGCCTCTCAGCTGCTGACTCTTGAGGTCTTAGGAGCCCTAGGAAGCTGTCCTCCAGTTTGTTCCCTCATTCGACAGACTCTAAGTCAGTAAAACAGCATAACATTATCCTAGTTTATCAGGCCTCAAAACTTGGAGTAACCCTTGACTCCAATTTCTCCCTTACCCTCCACATCCAGTCCATTAGCCAATACATTAGTCTATTAAGACTTACAAAATACATGCAGAGTCCATCCATGTCACTCCATGTCCACCAGCGTCACTGCAGTCTAATCTGACATCCTGTCTCGCCCAGATGCCTCCCTGCTCAAGCTTTCCCTGACTGAATATATCAACTATATTCTATTTTCTTGGCCCACTATACTTTCCACAAAGTGGCCAAAAGTAACTATTTAAGATGGTAGTCAGACCTCTTCCTATTCTGCTGAAAACCTGACCATAGGTTTTCATCACAATTACAATAAAACCTAACGTCCTTTCCATGATCTACAAGGCCCTTCTTGACCTGACCTCTGACCAGGCTTACCTTTCTCCTTCATCACTCACTCTGTTTTCTCCTTCTGCCCTCCTTGCTGTTTTACACACACACCAGAGAACTGCCGTGTCAAGGTCCGTGGTCCTGTTCCGTCTTCCTGTGAGAGCATCACAGGAAGATGGAACGCCCCTTCCCAGGGCGTTCTCAGGTCTCACTTCCTTCAGATTTCTACTCACAGGTCATATCACATGACTGTTCCTTTCCCCCCTGCTCTTCCATTTCTTCTTCAGAGCATTTATTATTATTTCATGTTATTTCCTTAACTTTTTATTTCGAAGGCTTCTGAACCCATAGAAAGTTGGCAAGAATAGCTCTTATGAGTGCTGATATACTCTTTATCCAGATTCACCAATTAATAAGGCTTTAAACTCTTTGCTTTTTATTGTTCTCTCTTATATACAGGTGTTACTGTGATTATTATTGCTCTTATTGTTATCATCACTGACCTGTTTGAGAATAATTTGCAGGTATCAGGAATTTCTGTTCCTTAATATTTCAATCTGTATCTCACAACAAATGATAAAGTTATTTTAATGTAAATGCAATAGAGTAAATTAACATTAATGCAATACTATGACCTAATCATACTCAAATTTTGAGAACTGAACTAGTCATACCCTTCATAGTATTAAAAAATCTGCTTTAGGATCTGATCTAGGATTATGCATTGCTTTGAGTTTTTGTATATTTTTAGTCTCATTTAATTTGGAACAGTATCTCTTTGTCTTCGTGACATTTTAATTTTTAAGGAGTACAGAATACTTTTCTAGTAGAATATCCCTCAATGTGGGTTTGCCTGATGTGTTTTCACTATCAGGGAGGTATGTGATTTCTTTGTATGTGTATTACATGCTTTTTTCTTTTCTTTCTTTTCCTTCTCCTTCCTCTCTCCCTCCCCTCCCTTCTCTCTCTCTCTCTGTCTCTTTCTCTCTGTCTTTCTCTCTATCTCTCATGCTCTTTCTCTGTTTCTTTCTTTTCTTCCTGTTTCATGAGCTACAATGTAGCCTCCACCAGGGCAGTGAATTTTCATTGTCTATTTTTTTTTCTTTTTTTTTTTTTATTGTTGGGGATTCATTGAGGATACAATAAGCCAGGTTACACTGATTGCAATTGTTAGGTAAAGTCCCTCTTGCAATCATGTCTTGCCCCCATAAAGTGTGACACACACCAAGGCACCACCCACCTCCCTCCGTCCCTCTTTCTGCTCCCCCGCATAACTTTAATTGTCATTAGTTGTCCTCATATCAAAATTGAGTACATAAGATTCATGCTTCTCCATTCTTGTGATGCTTTACTAAGAATAATGTCTTCCACGTCCATCCAGGTTAATACGAAAGATGTAAAGTCTCCATTTTTTTAATGGCTGAATAGTATTCCATGGTATACATATACCACAGCTTGTTAATCCATTCCTGGGTTGGTGGGCATTTAGGCTGTTTCCACATTTTGGCGATTGTAAGTTGAGCTGCAATAAACAGTCTAGTACAAGTGTCCTTATGATAAAAGGACTTTTTTCCTTCTGGGTAGATGCCCAGTAATGGGATTGCAGGATCAAATGGGAGGTCTAGCTTGAGTGCTTTGAGGTTTCTCCATACTTCCTTCCAGAAAGGTTGTACTAGTTTGCAGTCCCACCAGCAGTGTAAAAGTGTTCCCTTCTCTCCACATCCACGCCAGCATCTGCAGTTTTGAGATTCTGTGATGTGGGTCATTCTCACTGGGGTTAGATGATATCTCAGGGTTGTTTTGATTTGCATTTCTCTAATATATAGAGATGATGAACATTTTTTCATGTGTTTGTTAGCCATTCGTCTGTCATCTTTAGAGAAAGTTCTATTCATGTCTCTTGCCCATTGATATATGGGATTGTTGGATTTTTTCATGTGGATTAATTTGAGTTCTCTATAGATCCTAGTTATCAAGCTTTTGTCTGATTGAAAATATGCAAATATCCTTTCCCATTGTGTAGGTTGTCTCTTTGCTTTGGTTGTTGTCTCCTTAGCTGTACAGAAGCTTTGCAGTTTAATGAAGTCCCATTTGTTTATTTTTGTTGTTGCAATTGCCATGGCAGTCTTCTTCATAAAGTCTTTCCCCAGGCCAATATCTTCCAGTGTTTTTCCTATGCTTTCTTGGAGGATTTTTATTGTTTCATGCCTTAAATTTAAGTCCTTTATCCATCTTGAATCAATTTTTGTGAGTGGGGAAAGGTGTGGGTCCAGTTTCAGTCTTTTACATGCAGACATCCAGTTCTCCCAACACCATTTATTGAATAGGGAGTCTTTCCCCCAAGGTATGTTCTTGTTTGGTTTATCGAAGATTAGGTGGTTGTAAGATGTTAGTTTCATTTATTGGTTTTCAATTTGATTCCAAGTGTCTATGTCTCTGTTTTTGTGCCAGTACCATGCTCTTGACCACTATGGCTTTTTAGTACAAACTAAAATCTGGTATGCTGATGCCCCCAGTTTTATTTTTATTACTAAGAAGTGTCTTAGCTATACAGGGTTTTTTTCCAGTTCCATACAAAACGCAGAATCATTTTTTCCAAATCTTGAAAGTACAATGTTGGTATTTTGATAGGAATGGCATTGAATAGGTAGATTGCTTTGGGAATTACAGACATTTTAACAATGTTGATTCTTCCCATCCATGAGCATGGTATGTTCTTCCATTTGTTAATATCCTCTGCTATTTCCTTTCTGAGGATTTCATAGTTTTCTTTATAGAGGTCCTTTACCTCCTTCGTTAGGTATATTCCTAGGTATTTCATTTTCTTTGAAACTATGGTGAAGGGAGTTGTGTCCTTAATTAGCTTCTCATCTTGACTGTTATTGGTGTATACAAAGGCTACTGACTTGTGGACATTGATTTTATATCCTGAAACATTACTGTATTTTTTGATGACTTCTAGGAGTCTTGTGGTTGAGTCTTTGGGGTTCTCTAAGTATAAGATCATGTTGTCAGCAAAAAGGGAGAGTTTGATCTCCTCTGCTCCCATTTGGATTCCCTTTATTTCCTTGTCTTGCCTAATTGTATTGGCTAGAACTTCCAGCACTATGTTGAATAGTAAAGGTGACAGAGGACAACCTTGTCTGGTTCCAGTTCTAAGAGGAAAAGCTTTCAGTTTTACCCCATTCAGTAAAATATTGGCTGTGGGTTTGTCATAGATAGCTTCAATCAGTTTTAGAAATGTGCCACCTATGCCTATACTTTTCAGTGTTCTAATTAGAAAAGGATGCTGGATTTTATCAAATGCTTTTTCTGCATCTATTGAGAGGATCATGTGATCTTTATTTTTGCCTCTGTTAATATGGTGGATAATGTTTATGGACTTGCGTAAGTTAAACCAGCCTTGCATCCCTGGGATGAAGCCTACTTGATCATGATGAATGACTTTTTTGATGATAAGCTATAATCTATTGGCTAGGATTTTGTTGAGAATTTTTGCATCTATATTCATGAGTGAGATGGGTCTGAAATTCTCCTTTTTGTTGGTTTTTTTCCTGGTTTTAGTATCAGGGTGATGTTTGCTTCGTAGAATGTGTTGGGGAAGATTCCGTCTTCCTCAATTTTTTGGAATAATTTCTGCAGTACAGGAATAAGCTCTTCCTTGAAGGTGTGATAGAATTCTGGTGTGAAGCCATCTGGACCAGGGCATTTTTTGGTTGGAAGATTTTTTATTGTGCTTTGATCTCAGTGCTTGAAATTGGTCTGTTCAGGAGCTCTATTTCTTCCTGGCTGAGTCTAGGGAGAGGGTGTGATTCCAAATATTGATCCATTTCCTTCACATTGTCAAATTTCTGGGCATAGAGTTTCTGGTAGTATTCAGAGATGATCTCTTGTATCTCTGTGGGATCAGTTGTTATTTCCCCTTTATCATTTCTGATTGAGGTTACTAGAGATTTTACTTTTCTATTCCTCATTAGTCTGGCCAATGGTTTATCTATTTTATTTATTTTTTCAAAAAACCAACTTCTTGTTTCATTAATTTTCTGAATGATTCTTTTGTTTTCAATTTCATTGATCTCTGATTTGATTTTGGATATTTCTTTTCTTCTACTGAGTTTAGGCTTAGATTGTTCCTCTTTTTCCAATTCCATAAGATCTCTTGTGATCTTGTTGATGTGCTCTCTTTCTGTTTTTCGAATGTAGGCATCTAAAGCGATGAATTTTCCTCTCAAAACTGCTTTTGCAGTATCCCACAGGTTTTGGTAGCTTGTGTCTTCATTGTTGTTATGCTCAAGGAAGTTAATGATTTCCTGTTTTATTTCTTCCCGCACCCATCTGTTATTCAACAGAAGATTGTTTAATTTCCATGCCTTTGTGTGGGGTTGAGCGTTTTTGTTAGAGTTGAGTTCCTCCTTTAGTGCCTTATGGTCTGAGAAGATACAAGGTAAAATTTCAATTCTTTTGATTCTGTTGATATTTGTTTTGTGTACCAGGGTATGATCAATTTTGGAGAATGTTCCATAGGGTGATGAGAAGAATGTATATTCTTTATCTTTGGGGTGGAGTGTTCTATATGCGTCTATCAAGCACAGTTGTTCTAGGGTCTCATTTAAATCTCTTATATCTTTGTTTAATTTCTGTTTAGAGGATCTTTCCAGCTCTGTAAGAGGAGTGTTAAGGTCCCCTGTTATTATGATATTATCAGATATCATATTGCTCAGACAGAGTAAGGTCTGTTTCAAGAATCTGGGAGCATTTAAATTAGGTGCATAAATATTTAGAATTGAAATGTCTTCTTGTTGTATTTTTCCCTTGACCAACATAAAATGACCATCTTTGTCTTTTTTGACTTTAGTTGCTTTAAATCCACATGTATCTGAAAATAAGATTGCAACTCCTCTTTTCTTCTGAATTCCATTTGCCTGAAAAATTGTCTTCCAACCCTTGACCTGGAGCTTTAATTTGTGTTTTGAAGCCAGGTGTGTTTCTTGCAGAAAGCAAATGGATGGCTTGTGTTTTTTAATCCAGTCAGCCAATCTATGTCTCTTCAGTGGGGAATTCAAGCCATTAACATTTATTGAGATAATTGATAAGTGTGGTAGTATTCTAGTCATCTTATTTGTTGAGAGTCCATTGCTTAGTTTTATCTTTTGCATCAGTGTGGAGGTTAGGTTCTGTCGTTTAATTTCTGAGTTCTTACTTTGCTGCTGATCCATTGTGGTGGTCAATGTGCAGAACAGGGTGAAGTATTTCCTGTAGAGCTGGTCTTGTTGTGGTGAATTTCCTCAGTGTTTGTATATCCGTAAATGATTTGATTTCTCCATCAATTTTGAAGCTTAGCTTAGCAGGGTACAGAATTCTGGGCTGGAAATTGTTCTGTTTAAGTAGATTAAACGTAGATGAGCATTGTCTTCTTGCTTGGAAAGTTTCATTAGAGAAGTCTCCGGTCACTCTGATAGATTTGCCCCTGTAGGTCAACTGGCGCTTACTCCTGGCAGCTTGCAGAATCTTTTCTTTTGTCTTGACTTTGGACAGGTTCATCACAATGTGTCTTGGAGAAGCTCGGTTAGAGTTGAGGCGACCTGGGGTCCGATATCCCTCTGAAAGCTGTGTTAGAATCTTTGGTGATATTTGGGAAATTTTCTTTTATAACATTCTCTAGTATGGCTTCCATTCCTCCGGGGCATTCTTCTTCCCCTTCTCGAATTCCTCTAACTCGTATGTTGGAAAGCTTCATAAAGTCCCATAATTCTGACAGTGAACGTTCTGCTTTCTCTCTCTTCTTTTCTGCCTCTTTTACTATCTGAGTTATCTCAAGAACTTTGTCTTCTACCTCTGAAATTCTTTCTTCTGCATGGTCCAACCTGTTGCTGATACTTTCCATTGCATCTTTAAGTTCCCTAATTGACTGTTTCAGTTCCTTCAGCTCTGCTATGTCCTTTTTATATTCTTCATATCGTTCATCTCTTATTTGATTCTGTTTTTGGATTTCCTTTTGGTTATTTTCCACTTTATTAGCAGTTTCCTTCTTTGTTTCCATCATTTCTTTCATTGTTTTCAACATGTGTATTCTAAATTCCCTTTCTGTCATTTCTAACATTTCTTTGTAGATGGAATCATCTGCAGTAGCTACCTCATGGTCCCTTGGTGGGGTTGTTCTGGACTGGTTCTTCATGTTGCCTGGAGTTTTCTGCTGATTCTTCCTCATGAGTGATTTCTTTTATCTGTTTCCTTGCCCTAATTTTCCTTTCACTTCCTCTTGCTCTTTAAGCTCTCATGCCTGTGGACTAAGGGTTACAGGACCAGAAGGGTGAGAAAGTTGAAGAGCAAAAAAGGGATGAAAGAAAGGAGGACCGAGCGATAAGAAAAAGACAGAAAAATAGAGAAAGGTGATGGGGTGGGTAAAAGGATTATTGACAAAAAGAAGAGAGGCACAGAAAGAGGGAAACAGAGAAATATAGGTGTACAGTACACAACCTTAAAAAATACTCACCTTCTGGGGGTGCCCATTTGGGTGGTTCCCTTGAGGTCAGCAGCTCTTTGCTAACCTGATTAGACACAGTACCCCACCTCCACCAAGTAGAGAGGAAAGACAAAAATGCTATAAATCAAACCAAAACAAGCAAACAGAAAACTTTACGGGATAAAATTGGGTGAAAAACCAAATAATAGCGGTAGAAACACTAGCAAAAATGACGTTCTAGTTATTGAAAAAGACAGCAATGGGAAATTATAATTAAACTAGAAAAATTGAGAAAGAAAAAGGATCTGTATGGAAAAGGTTGAAATTAAAAAGTAAAACAACATCAACAACATCAAAATAAACAACAACAAAAAAAACCAAACCAAAAAAAAAACCAAGAACAATAACAACAAAAAAACACAACCAAAAACAAAGCAGTATGTATATGTTATTGAATATTGTCTGGGCAACATGTGTTCTTCTGGGGTATGAGATGTTAATCACAGTTCTGATAGGACTGGAGGCTGCTGATTTCTTAAACCCCAGCAAGTAGACACCCTAAATCTCTCTTCAGCCCACTTAAAAGGCACTTTGAACTTGTAAACTTGCTGAGCAGAAGCTTTCCCAGGAAAGTGCTTGTCGCTGGAATCACTGCTGAAGTGGCTATCCACTTACCCAGTGTGCCAAAACCGGTCTCACTCTGCCCCTGAGGGTTAGGGCTGCAAGGCAGCTCAGACCCCACCCTTAGGCTACTTGGTCGCTGGGTTACCAGCTCCCGCCGGATTCTAGCTCTGTGACCCTGAGGTCGGAGCTTGCCAGGGCAGATCACTTACAATGGCTCCCTGTGGCCCACAGCCAAACACTATTAGCTCCGTCTGGCTCAGTGGCTCAGACTGAGGCCCTAGACAACGGCCAAAGTTCTCCGCACTCCCACTCAGGCTCTCCCCAAGGCAGTTCAACTGAGTGCCAAGTCCAAAGAGACCAAAACAGTTCACAGGTAAGGCCTTTCTGGTTTGCAGTCTCGCTGCTACTGAACTTACAGTTGTGGGCGGGTTTAGACGGATTGAACACACGTGACCACTTGCCATTTTTCCACTGTTTTAGTCCTCCTCTTGGGGTCCAGCAGACTCTTGCTGACTCCCTGTATCCTCACAGGGGTGATGATAGGCAGATCCCACCAGCCAGAGATGCCTGGAGTCCTATCTCCCCAGACTCACGGTGCCCAGACGCAAGGAAGCTGTTACTCGGCCACCATCTTGCTCTGCCTTTCCCGGCTGTTTCTTTTTGCGCAATTGAGCTCCGAGGAACTCACTCCACCTCTTATTCCAGTTCTTTTTCATGTATTCTGGCCAATGCTGAGTACATGGTAAGACCTTAGGTAAGGTTTTTAATCATCCTAACATAAATAGGTCTAACATACCTTTCTGTAAGGATTAATGGCATATCTTACAAGTGTGACAAAATTTTCATGGGACTGACACAGACACACCACAACTTTACTGCGTACCGATGAGCACGTGCCTCTACAGGGTCAACTGCTTTCCACAGCTGAGCACTAGAGACTCTTCATTGTTCTATTAATTCTGTATCTCAGAATCTCAAAGCCTGGACTACATTACATGCTCAATATATATTGGTTGAAATAACGAATCCAGATGTGATTGACTCTAAAACCCAGGTATACTTAACTACTAGATGAACTTCTTTTGCTGTAGCATCTTCATTACAGAAAAATTCCCCATTTTACATATTCTTTTCGTTTTCATGTGGTACTAAGCCTGCCCTTTATTCATTAGAAAGCTCACCGATAATTCCCACTTCTAATGTTACAAGATATGAGTGAAAAAAATGTCAAATGTTAGTTATATACATTTGGAGAATTAGTGTCTTTGCTAGACACTAATAGACATTTCACTATGAGACATATTACTGTGTTAATATTTTTAAAGACAAATTTCTCTACTGTTTTTTTCTTCCCAGATTGATCTCCAAATGTATTTTACATATTCTCGAGCAGTTAGAGCATGCCAGGAAGCCAAGGGACACCTTGGGAAGACAGAACAAGAGCAGTAAATGTCTCAGGGCTCTCTGGCACGTATGGTCAAGGCAGGCCCTGTAGGAACACTGCAGTAGCAGCCTGTGGCCTTGCTGGCTAGAGGAGGATCTGCAAAGGTTTTGCATGGAAGAATTCATTCCAGATGATGTTTATTGGGATGTGGAAGAAGGCTGAGGTGTTTCACAGGCTCATAGTCTTCTTGTGTAGTCATATTAGCACTAGGGGCATGGAGAAGGAACTGTTCTGCTTATTTCTTGTCCCAAGTGGGGCACAGGTAAGGCTGCCTTTTATAATTCTATGGATTCAGAAGTGGTAAATGTGGGAATAAAAACCAAGGTGGAGGCTGACACAGATCACAGCTCATTTTCTCAGTGCAGGTTCTCAACTTGGGGATTAGGCCTTAGCTGGAGTGTTTCTGGATGGGGCAGGGAGGAGGTTAGTGCTGGGCATGAGTGGAAGGAAGGGCAGCAAATTAGCTATTAACCTTGAATTTTGATTTAGGTGGATTGGACTTTTAACACATGAAAATAAGATCCTTATGATCAACAATGAAAGCCACAAGATCTTTCCAAAATGTCAGAAGGTAATGAAGATTAATTCCAATCAATCATGTTAGAAAAGTGTGATGGGAGAAATACAAAGCTGATAGCTGAAGGTACCCTGCTGAGTTCAGCCCATTTAATAAACCAGTGATCCCATCCCTATTTAAGAACTTATTTTCATACACCTTATCTAATTTTATGTTAAAATTAGCATCAGTGTCAGAATTTGACCGCAAGCTGCTCCTCCTTCTTCTCCTTCTTCTCTCACTTTGTCACCCTGGGTAGAGTGCTGTGGTGTCACAGCTCACAGCAACCTCAAACTCCTGGGCTCAAGTGATCCTCTTGCCTCAGCCTCCCCACTAGCTGAGACTAAAGGCACCCACCCAAATACCGGGCTACTTTTCAGAGATAGAGTCTTGTTTTTGCTCAGGCTAGTCTCAAACTCGTGAGCTCAAGCATTCCACCCACCTCAGCCCCACAAAGTGTGACCCCAAGCTTCTGAATTCACATATGGAGGCTTTTCCCGTGGCCTGGTTTTGCTAGTTTATATTGTATTAGCTTAAGAAAAACTCACTCATGTTTTGAAAAAAATAGTTCATAGATTAAGTTAATTTATATGTGGAATACTCTGTATCTCAAACAATGTGTATAATCCTTGACTTTTCATTTTCTATCCACTACAGAACCCACTTCTTTTTTTTTTAAATTAAATCTCCCTGTAGATTAATGCAATGTACATTGTACATTAATGTACAGGGAGATTTAATTTAAAAAAAATTGTACATTAATGTAATCATGGGGCACCATACACTGGTTTTATAGACCATTTGACATATTTTCATCACACTGGTTAACATAGCCTTCCTGGCATTTTCTTAGTTATTGTGTTAAGACATTTATATTCTACATTTAGTAAGTTTCACATGTACCCTTGTAAGATGCACCATAGGTGTGGTCCCACCAATTACCCTTCCTCCACTTCTAAAGCTGCATGTGAGATTTACAGGAAGTTAGTAAATGATTTTTGATTAAACAGCTTGTAGCTTTAAAGGCCACATGGAGAATCAGAGCAGTAAGTCCAATCCTGTCTGGAGCCTCATCTGGTGCTTTCCTGATTTTAACAATGTATGTAGCTTAGAGATAAGGGCAGTTTCCCTTGGCCAAATGAACGAGAAGACATTGCTTCTTCCCGATGCATAAGAAAAACCCTAGAGTCAGAGTACATCAGATGAGGATAAAAACAAATGCTTTTAAACATTAGCTATTAGGTGTTAGAGAATTATTCTGAACTTTTACATTCAGCAGGGCTCCCTTATCTATGAAAGAGCAACCCAGTGATAAATCGCCCCACTTGTTTCCCTTTTAAAAAACATTTTATTTTAAAATAATTTTGGTCATACTGAAAAGATGTAAAGTAGAGTCCCCCGTGCTGCTTTCATTTAGTCTCTTCCAATTAACTCGCTTAACTGTAGTAATTTGACTGCAACCAGGAAATTAACACTGATATAAAACTATCAACTCATACATGTACACATATAATACGTATATAATTTTGTCTAATCAGAATTAGTTGTCCTACTGATTTTTTTTTTTTTCTGGCCAGGATCCAACCCAGGATTCCACATAGTACTTGTTCTCATGTTCCTTTAGTTTCTTGTAATCTGTATCAGGTCTTCAGTCAATCTTTCTTTGCCTCCCATAATCGTGACTCTTGCTTGTAAAGACTACTGGCCAGTTATGTTGTTTAATGTCCTTCAATTTAGGTTTATTAGATGCTTTCTCATTATTACGTGAAGTCATACATTATTATATTTTTGACAAGAATAGGACAAAACTGCGTCATTCTAGGAGGCAGCTGATGTCAAAGCATCTCACTGCTGGTGATTAACTTTGGTCATGGGGTTAAATTGGTATTTAGCAGTTTGCTCTATCATAAAGTTACCTTTCCCCCCTGTATTGAATGGGTATCATGTGACTACAAGACTTTGGGACTTCAAATATCCTGTTCTCATCATACATTTGCCCTCTAATTTCAATGCCAATTGATGAATCTTATCTGCAGACTTATCCTGGTATTTACCTGATGGTGGTGTTCTATTTCCATTAGTCCTTTTATATTTATTAATTAGAATTTTGCTGAAGAATTATCCTTAATTTATTTATTCATTAAGTTATTCATTGCTGTCAGTATGGATGGTAGATATTTGCTTTATTCTGGGAGTTACAATTCTCCACTATCATTATTTATTTTGTTGCTCAAATTATTCCAAGTTTATTTATTTGCACTCCTTTATGTTGGCACCTGTGTTCTTTTCCCTATGCTCCAATCACTTTTGAACTCTTCCTTCCTTTCTCATACTAAAGATTTTCCAGGTTTAACTTATAGTTTCTCTGTTCCAGTATTGCAACCAGCTGTTTTGCTCCCTGGTTACTTTTCTTGGGTAATGGTATTTACAAACTGAGATATCTAGGTACGAGATGTGCTCATTGGTGCTGGGGTATCATTAATTTTAGGCTGTCTCAGTGGACAGCTAAGACACATATAAATGATTACTCATATACCCATATACACACACATATATTTATTTTTATGTCAAATATTTGTATAAACATTTAAAACCTTATTTATTCAAACACATTTCATTTTTCCCTAATTGATATTTGCATGGCTGGACTCTAAAGCTGTGTCCTTTACACTGTAATAGGGGAGGAGGGAACAGAAATTATTAGGAGAAAATACACAGGGAAACAGAGAGAAATTGTAAAATTTTGAAGAGCAGAGAAGCAACTTAAGACAGGAGCCATGTAGTCACTTAATGAATGCTTGTTGATTTAAGTGAGCAGGAAGTTTTATTTCCACAAATGTTTATCAACTATCTTTCTCTTTGCCATCCATTCTGCTAGGGACAATGAGAGCAATAAATGCCCCTTGTCCTCAAATTTTCACTCACCTGGGGAGAGACAGATACATAAACGGATCCATCATATTCATTATGTGGCACAAAACTTGGTCTTGTGAGGAAAAAAAGAAATGAAATATAGAGTATCAGGGTTTTGGGAAGGGATATTTTAGGACAACAAGTTATTAGTGAGCAAAAGAAGGAAAATGATGACTAGCATGGAAAGGAAGATTTAAGTTCATTCAAACCATAAGACAGGAAAGGAGCTTGAATAATGTATCAGTAAGGCTGGGCAGTTACCTTTTAGCAACAGACAATTGCTGACTGGTATTAAGAAAGGGAAGAATTTGTTCATATTTCCATATTTATATTTGATAGTACTATTAATACATATATGTTTAAAAATACACAAAAAGGGAATTTATTGAAAAGTAAGTTTTCTTCTCATCATATTCCTTGTTCAACTCAGAATAAAACCTCTATTAGCAGTTTCTTATATAACCATGCTGTTTATATGCCTGTATATAAGTATTAATATGTAGGTATCCTCTTTTTAAAAACCAAGGCAATTTACATTTTTCTATATATTGTTTGTATATTTTACAGTCTATATTGAGGATCTTTCTGTTACACATATCCAGCAGAATAGGAGTTTTGCCTTTTTAAAAAAGTGATGCGTAATATTCCATTGAATGGAGATACCGTATTTATTCCCTTTTTGATGGACATTTCAATTTCTTTTTTTTTTTTTTTTTGTGATTTTTGGCCGAGGCTGGGTTTGAACCCACCACCTCCAGCATATGGGACCAGCGCCCTACTCCTTGAGCCACAGGCGCTGCCCTTTGATGGACATTTCAATTATTACTTAGCATTTTCTTGAGCCAGGGATCAGTAGTTATTCACTAAAATTCATTTTAATTTTCTTCCTGGGTATATGGTTACATTACGTTTCCCAAATATTCTGGCATCTAAATGCATAAAAGAGACTGCGTTAGTGGAATACAATGAAATGCTATGCATTCCTTCTGAAATTAGACCTTCAGGCTGGGTGCATGTCTATTCCATTCCCTTCCCTATTCACATGGACTGCAAAGTGGAGGTGGTGGAGATCCTATTCAACCACGGATATTATGAAAATGTCTCAGGAAACAGCAGAATAATATGTTGGAAGGAAATGAGTACTCAGATGACCACAAAGAGTAGAGATGCCATGCTCATCTAGGCAGTTTACCTTGTAATCTCTGTCAGAGAGGAATAAATGCCTGTATTTTTTGAGCCACTGAATATTTGCTGGGTTTCTTTGTTGCCACAGCCTATCCTTATCCTCACTAGTATATTTTCTATTATAAAAAATACTGGAATGAACATTTTATACCTACATATTTGCATATACATGTACCATTGGTTGGTATAAGAGAGCACCTTTTTCCTACATCTTGGCTAGTACTTGTTATAATTAATTTTTAAAATATTTTTCAATTCTATAGGTCAAAAATCAAACATGAACACATAAAAACTTTCAATTTCTAAATTATCTGTAAGGCTAAATGTCCTTTTATATGTTAGTAAGCACATTTATGCTTATATAGACAGAAACTGTCAAAATGTAATCATTTTTTCTTGTAGGTTATAGAGCTTTTTATCAATACGCAATGTTTTACAGATTTTTATAATAATATGCATACCATTTGTGTGGAATTTTTCTGTTTGTAATTCATCTCTGATTTCATTCACTGAATATGTTTACAGTGGATGAATTTAATTTTTTTTGTGTGAGATAGAATCTGACTCTGTCACCCTGGGTAGAGGCATCATCATAGTTAATAGCACCCTTAAACTCTTGCACTCAAACAGTGATCCTGTTTTAGCCTTCCCTATAGCTGGAACTATAGGTATGTGCTAGTTTTTCTATTTTTAGTAGAGACGGGTCTCGCTCTTGCTCAGGCTGATCTCAAACTCCTGAGCACAGGTAACACACACATCTCAGTCTCCTACAGTGCTAGGATTACAGGCATGAGCCACCATGCCTAGCCCTGAATTTAAAATTTTTAGGGAGTCGTATTTATCCAATGATTCTGCTACTGCTGTTGATGGCCAACATTTATTAAAGTATTACTGTTTGCTTATTCTTTGTGATCACTGGGGTTGTTTTGTCACTGAACTAGTGATCTATACTTACACTGACCTCTCTTCTAGCATATATAATATATATATAATAATATCATAACATAAGGGCTCTTCCAACATCCACATGAACACTAAATTAATCATAGAAGACTTTTCTTATTATATTTAGGCACAAATTGTAGATTGTGAAAAATTCTATTTTTTATTTAGAAATAAATTAATATACAAAGCAAGTACTACGGTGCCTATGAAAATGTCTAAAACATAAAATGAGTAAGGATTATAACACTGAGGTTGTAAATGAGGAACATAACTATGAAAATGGTTAATATTGAAATAAAAAGTTAACTTCATATATTCTGTCCTTTGTGCTCTGTATAAATCTGAAGAAATATAAGACATGAAAGCTGAGATGACCAAGCTAGATTAGAAAAGGAGGGTTATAGAATGCAAAGTAAAGGTACAGTAAGTTACAGATCTCTAAAGAAAATATTAAGGAAGGTATTATATAAAGAAATAACTGGATCCTGAAGATGACTTTGGAATGTCTAGAGCTGAAGCATTATTCAGAGCCAAGAGCAAGTTCCTAGGCTAAATGAGGAAAGAAGACCCAAATCTCTCAATGGGGGGATCACCATGTGTTGGGTCCATGTAGTGAAAAGAGACATGTCTTTTCCTGCTAGCAAATTAAAGCATCCTGGAAGAATGTTATGGCATCAAAAGTAAGGAAGGCTATCCAAGCATACAGGAAAAATAAATAAATAAATAAATAAATAAAAAACCAGGCCATCCACAAAGAAAGAAAGCTAAACTTACTTCAGATTTCCCTTCCACAATATGAAGCATGTTATAACCCAAGTATTCTTAATGCAGAAAAATTACTATTTATGAACAGAGAACACAAAAGCCTAGAGAAACATGGAAAATGTGAGGCACAAAATGACTTGTGCTTAGAATAATTTAAATATGCCAAAGTTTCAATGACTGGTATAAATGTAGTTCACAAAGAAAATTCACCTGTCACAAATACTTAATGGAACAGATGACACATTATTTAGAAATATTTTAACAGTAATAAAAATACCATGCACTATAGGAACAAAACACAAACAGTGGGTAGAATGGAGAAGGAGGTCAGATTGTGTTAATTTCCAAATTTTCTATGGAGGAAAACTAACAATGACCACAATAACAATGGTGTCAGTTACAGCTAACATTGGAGTCCTTCTATGCATTAAATACTATTCATGGAACTTTACAGGTATCATATCTTTTAATCCTCTAATCCGTTCTATCTGGTAGGTTCTATTATTATTATTCGTATTAAGGTAGGAGAGGAAATGGAAGTGCTATTCCATTCTAAGCATAGAATTTTTAAAGTAGTCAATAGGATATTTTACAAATAGGATTTGTAAAATATAACATACCTCAATTTATCAGATAAAAGTTCATACATGAAGAAAAGCAAAGAAGAAAATTAGAAAAGGCCATGAAAACCTCCAGAAACAGAAAATAAAATGACAGAGGTAGTAAAATCAAACATATGACAATCATCAGTGCTCTGAAACTAACACCTTCAATTATGGTGCTAGACTGAAAAAGCAGCCTCAAAGTTTTTCTGACCTTCATCATGCTTTACCTGAAGTTCCCTGACCATCCTAAACACCTGTTAAAGAAGAAAGCAATTAAGCTGTCCTTCCCCTGAGTTTTCATCAACTGAGCTCATATTATAGGAAGAAAGACTGAAGTCTGTCAACATACCTGGACAGACTTATGTCACAAACCATTGTCTGCTCTGAGGACCCATTAGACTTTGTCCCAGGCCATTGTATGTTCTTCCAGCCCATTGAATTCCCCTAAAAATCATTTACTACACCCCCAAATCACCCACAGATCCCTTTCTTCTAAGAGGAAGGGTATGTAACCATCAGTACCCCAGTATATGGTGGGACAGTCACTCTGTGGCTCTTCTTTGTGCATACTAACACATTTTAATGCTATTTCTCTTCTATATCTGCCTTTTGTAATTTGATTTTTCAGTGAGCCTTCAGAAAGTAAGGGGAAATTATCTCTTAGCCCATACATAGTAAATGCTAATAGATTATATTCTCTATGAAATAAATTTAAAACATAACTTAAAAGAGACACACTAAAACCAAAGTAACCCCTAAAGATTAAATGAAAGAATTAACAAAGAGATTGATAAATGCTGACAAAGAAGAGGGATTTGTGGTATTGTTATTTGATAGAGAAGAATTTAAGTTAAAAGAAGTTAGTGGTGGCTGATACAGGTATCATATCTTTTAATCCTCCAAACCACTCTATCAGGTAGCTTCTATTATGATTATTCTCATTTAAGATAGGACAGGGAATGGATGTGCTATTCCATTCTCAATTCTAGTACAGGCACATAGTTAACAATAAGGGTTAAGTAGAGTTTTTAAATGAAGTTTAAATAACTATGAGCTGTTGTGCACCAAATAACATGAGACTATATAAGAAACAACTTTTACAACTATAAAATTATGAAAAGAAACAGAAATAAATGAATCAGTAGTGAATACTTTGATTTACTTTAATCCATGATAACTTTCCTATTGTAAAAAAATTATGAAATATAAAAAAAATTGAATTTATAATGTTCATTTAATTGAGTGTTAAATTCTTTACACTTTATTAAATACGTTTTCTTTTCAAGTGTCTGTGAAACACTCACCAAAAATTGCCTTTTAGGAAATCACAAAGGAATCCTCAATGAGTTCCTCAACTGATTAAACAGGCTGTATGAAATAGCTATGGAACAGCGTGTAATAACCAAACAATAAACAATATTAAAACACCTAACCAACTGGAAATTAACCCTTGCCTTCTCATTAGCATGTCTGTACAGACACATTCACAACTTCTTCTTTTTTAAGAGTACTGAGAAAAATAGTAATGAGAATAATAATTGTAAATATTTAAGAGATATTATCACAGTTGTATTCAAGAGTAATTCCAAAGCCATGCAAGAGTTTACAATGAAAATTGATGATCTAAGCATGCAAGTAAAAACTTATAAAGAGAACAGCCAAGCAAGTCCTATGCAATCAGGAGAGTGATTGATTAATAGATAAAAGCACAATTTAAAGAAAAACCATAGAATAGATAAATTTGAGAACTAGCTTATTGAAAAATATTAAAATAGAAAAAAATTGTTTAACCAAGAGGAAAAGAAAATATTTCCTCTAAATTCATGAGATTTAGAATGAGAAAGGGTAATCACAAATGCAAATGATTAGAGAACTTTTATTAATATGTTTAAAAATTTGGCTTAAAAAGGTAACTTCCTAGAAAAGTATAAATTGCTAAGATTAATTTAGGAAAGGCAAAATGGCTGATTAGCTCAGTTACCATAGAAAATCTGAAAAATGATTCCTAAGTGAATATCTGCAAAAGGGTGGCTGAATCTGATGTTTCATGGGCAAGTTCCTCCCCAAACTTAAGGAATATATACATTTTATACAATATAAGCTGTCCGATAGCACAAATATAAATTGATTCTTTATTTAAAAACCTAGTATACTGAGTTTAGGCTTAGATTGTTCCTCTTTTTCCAATTCCATAAGATCTCTTGTGAGATTGTTGATGTGCTCTCTTTCTGTTTTTCGAATGTAGGCATCTAAAGCGATGAATTTTCCTCTCAAAACTGCTTTTGCAGTATCCCACAGGTTTTGGTAGCTTGTGTCTTCATTGTTGTTATGCTCAAGGAAGTTAATGATTTCCTGTTTTATTTCTTCCTGCACCCATCTGTTATTCAACAGAAGATTGTTTAATTTCCATGCCTTTGGGTGGGGTCGAGCATTTTTGTTAGAGTTGAGTTCCTCCTTTAGTGCCTTATGGTCTGAGAGGATACAAGGTAAAATTTCAATTCTTTTGATTCTGTTGATATTTGTTTTGTGTCCCAGGATATGATCAATTTTGGAGAATGTTCCATGGGTTGATGAGAAGAATGTATATTCTTTATCTTTGGGATGGAGTGTTCTATATTCGTCTATCAAGCACAGTTGTTCTAGGGTCTCATTTAAGTCTCTTATATCCTTGTTTAATTTCTGTTTAGAGGATCTGTCCAGCTCTGTAAGAGGAGTGTTAAGGTCCCCTGTTATTATGGTATTATCAGATATCATATTGCTCAGACTGAGTAAGGTCTGTTTCAAGAATCAGGGAGCATTTAAATTGGGTGCATAGATACTTAGAATTGAAATGTCTTCTTGTTGTATTTTTCCCTTGACCAATATAAAGTGACCATCTTTGTCTTTTTTGACTTTAGTTGCTTTAAATCCACATGTATCTGAAAATAAGATTGCAACTCCTCTTTTCTTCTGAATTCCATTTGCCTGAAAAATTGTCTTCCAACCCTTGACTCGGAGCTTGAATTTGTCTTTTGAAGCCAGGTGTGTTTCTTGCAGACAGCAAATGGATTGCTTGTGTTTTTTAATCCAGTCAACCAATCTATGTCTCTTCAGTGGGGAATTCAAGCCATTGACATTTATTGAGATAATTGATAAGTGTCAATAATTCTATTCGTCTTATTTGGTGAGAGTCCATTGCTTAGTTTTATCTTTTGCATCAGTGTGGAGGTTTGGTTCTGTCCTTTAATTTCTGAGTTCTTACTTTGCTGCTGATCCATTGTGGTGGTCAGTGTGCAGAACAGGTTGAAGTATTTCCTGTAGAGCTGGTCTTGTTGTGGCGAATTTCCTCAATGTTTGTATATCCGTAAATGATTTGATTTCTCCGTCAATTTTGAAGCTTAGCTTAGCAGGGTACAGAATTCTGGGCTGGAAATTGTTCTGTTTAAGTAGATTAAAGGTAGACGACCATTGTCTTCTTGCTTGGAAAGTTTCATTAGAGAAGTCTGCGGTCACTCTGATGGATTTGCCCCTGTAGGTCAACTGGCGCTTACTCCTGGCAGCTTGCAGAATCTTTTCTTTTGTCTTGACTTTTCAATGGGCAAGAGACATGAATAGAACTTTCTCTAAAGACGACAGACGAATGGCTAACAAACACATGAAAAAATGTTCATCATCTCTATATATTAGAGAAATGCAAATCAAAACAACCCTGAGATATCATCTAACCGCAGTGAGAATGACCCACATCACAGAATCTCAAAACTGCAGATGCTGGCGTGGATGTGGAGAGAAGGGAACACTTTTACACTGCTGGTAGGACTGAAAACTAGTACAACCTTTCTGGAAGGAAGTATGGAGAAACCTCAAAGCACTCAAGCTAGACCTCCCATTTGATCCTGCAATCCCATTACTGGGCATCTACCCAGAAGGAAAGAAATCCTCTTATCATAAGGACACTTGTACTAGACTGTTTATTGCAGCTCAATTTACAATCGCCAAAATGTGGAAACAGCCTAAATGCCCACCAACCCAGGAATGGATTAACAAGCTGTGGTATATGTATACCATGGAATACTATTCAGCCATTAAAAAAAAATGGAGACTTTATATCCTTCGTATTAACCTGGATGGAAGTGGAAGACATTATTCTTAGTAAAGCATCACAAGAATGGAGAAGCATGAATCCTATGTACTCAATTTTGATATGTGGACAATTAATGACTATTAAGGTTATGGGGGGGGAGCAGAAAGAGGGATGGAGGGAGGTGGGTGGGGCCTTGGTGTGTGTCACACTTTCTGGGGGCAAGACATGATTGCAAGAGGGACTTTACCTAACAATTGCAATCAGTGTAACCTGGCTTATTGTACCCTCAATGAATCTCCAACAATAAAAAAAAAAGAAAAAATTAAATTAAAAAAAAAAAAAAAACCTAGTATACTCCCATGCTAGTATCCAATGAAGAATGTGTATCCACAAGTGTACAAACCAATATCCTTTCTGAATACAGAGAGAAATATTCTAAGTAAAATGCTAGGAAATCAAATCTATTGGTCTATCCAAAGAATCATATTCTGGAGCCAAATAGGATTTATTCTAGGAAAAATAACTATTATTTACATTGTTCTAAAAATTCTGGCTATTAACAGCAAAGCACAAACAGAAAAATTTACATGTATATGTCCATGTGTATCTATGTATAAATATATATTCCTGATTGAAAGAAGAATAAACATAAACCATGCTAACTGATCCACTGAATCTGTCTTTGGATATGCCACAGAAATAGGAGGGAGGCTGAAGGCTCAGAGAACCCAGTAGGTCTTTGGGTTCTATTACATAAGAAAAAATAGCTTAAACTTAGAAGAGAGCTGAGCATCATGGGATTATATAGGGCAACATTTTATTGGGCCACTTTACTCTCTTACATGGCTTTAGGAAGTTCACTACCTCCAAAACTCTTGTCCACTCACAGCATTTAAGCAGCAGTGCCAGCTCAGGGCAAGCTAGAAGCCATGGGGTAGCATCAGGGAACTTGCCTGGTACCATGGAGGACAGACATATCAGGGGTGGCCCAAAGACTTATCCCAAATTTCTTCCTGACCTCCCTTCTACCTGTGGGCTATATAGCAACTCTCAGCAAAAAATGTGCTCAATATGGAGGTGCAGGGAAACTTCTTAAAGAGCAGGGTTACCTGATTGGGCGAGAGGGATTGTAACATCGTGTGATGAGAGAAGAGGACGTGCTATATGGCTTTGGCTCTGACTTCCCCCACCAGGTACAAATTGGCAGCAACTATTCTCAGGAGAATATTAGCTCATAGGAAAAAATTACATGATGTAGAGAAGTCCGGAATAGAACATAAAGTTAACAAACGCATAAATTTATCCTTAAAAAAAAAATGAGGGACAATGTTAGAAACATGATGCGATAACAAGCTATCGGTCACAGAAAATCAATCAAGAATGGTGAGTATAAAAATATAAGTTGATAGTTGATATAAGAGTCCAAGAGAAATGTAGAATAGCAGCAAGGATATTTGTGTAGATATTTTAAATGTCTTATTAAATGATATATAAAAAGACCTGGATAATAGAAAGATATGTCATGTTTATAGATAGCATGATTTGACATTTTAACTAATTCAATCTTTCCAATTACTATAAAAATTCAGTGTAATTTTGACAGAATATTGAACAAATTAACATCTGAATATCTTTTATTCAGAACGAAAAGCTAAGATACTATTAAATTGAGGAACAAAGATAATGATATCCCAACCATATTTTATAACATACTACCAAGCCGTAGAACTTTAAAAATATATGACATTTATGCAGAACCATATATATTAGTTAAATAAAATCAAATGCAGAACCCCAAAACAAGTGTGAATGTGTGCATAATTTTCTAAGTATCTGAGTCACTCATGACAGAAAAATTTGATTCCTTTTGCTCTTGCCATGCAAATTAACAGTGAATTAAAAATTCAAATGTGAAAGGGTAAAGCTAAAATGTTGAAGAAAACTTTGGCACCTTGTATAGGGAAGAATTTCTTAAATAGATCTAATAATCACAAACCATTAAGGAAAACATTGGTAGATTTTATAGCATTAAAATAAGAATTTCTGGCAAGGAATTGATAGTGATCTGTGACATGCTTGAGAAATAAACATTTGTGGTAATCAGCCACAGAGATTTGGGAATTATTTGTTTCATCAGTTAAACAAGTGATCAATACAACCATTAAAACAAAAGGGATAAGGTTAGTATGGCTTATGTCTGGTATTAATTGAAGGGGGGTCTGGCAAGAGGTTGGGGATTTCTGTTTGTACAAGAGGACTGTAAGTATCTAATAGTGAAATAGTGGATCAATAGTTAAGATTTTAATTAAAATTGAGTAAGTTCGTCTCCTAGAAATAGTAGGAGATGATGAAAATGTTCTGTGACTTTAGTATCACCACACCAGAATCCAGATATAAACCCTATTCCTCAATTAATTAAAAATCCAGAGAGTCAAGGTCAGTTATTTTTTATTAGAGTATAAACCCCTGAGAGCAGAGTCTTGTCTATTTTGTTCCCGGGACACATGGTTTCCTAAGTGTGTACAGCTGTGTTGTGCAATGTGCACCTGTTTGCCACATGTGGCAGCAGACCACTTAGAATGTGGCTGGTCTAAACAGAAATGTGCTGTAAAGTAAAACACATCCAATTTGGGAGACTTGGCATGAAAAGATATTTTAAAAGGAAGAAAGAAATTAAAATAGTTCAGTAATATTTTTATGCTGATTATTACAGTTAATTTTCCCTGTTTCTTTTTACTTTGATTAATGAAGTAACTAGAAATATTTAAATTATACACATGCCTTGCATTATATTTTTATTCAGCACCTCGTTTAAAGCAATGACTGGCACATCCTAAGTGCTACAAGACATTGAATGACAGAATTAATGAGTGTATTAGTTCAAATGAATATCTTAATCAGTGCCTCATGTTTTATATTTAATAAGCCTTATATCCTAATATCTAACTGAAGATATTTTATCTACTGAGAAAGGGATGGCTTCAGTCAAAAGGACTAATTTAGCAGTTTCCAAAGGAAGAGAAACAATGAATGGAGCACTGTTGTTAGAAAATAGGTTTCATTTACAGAGCAGGTGCTGTGTGGCAGACAATTCATATACACTCTCCCATTAAACATACCCTACAACTCTGTGAGGGATTATTCCAGACAAAGACACTCAGGGGTAGAGTAGTGAAGGTCATGGTAAAGTCAGGAATGAGTCCTGCTCACTCTGATCAAGCCCGACGTTGGCAGCCAGCCTAACACTGATGTTCCTCCATCCTCATCAGTATTTCAGCCACAATTAACCAGCAGGTGCACTTTCCTGCCTCTGAGCCTTTGCTCATGCAGTTCCTTTTTCTGGGAACACCTTCTCATTCAGAATAGCATTTGCTATGTTGGGATCTGTCATAATTGGATATTATTCTATTAATTTGTTTCTTGACCACATCCCTTTTAAAATGTAAACTCCGTGAGGGCCAGCTGGTTTTCTGTCTTGGTCAGTGGAGAGACCTTAAGCAATTAGTGTGAAAATGCCTGATACATGAGCAGTGCTTAATAGGCATTAATAATTGCTGCTTAGCATGCCTCCATCACTCCAAGCAGAGCTAATTGCTCCTTGTGTCTATCATAACTTGTACCCCGACTATAATGCTTATTCCACTTCACGTATCATAACTAGCTCTCTTTCTGTGTCTCATGACCTCAGGTTGTAATTCCTTGTACATTAGATTGGGTCTCAGTCAACACCATATCTTTCTCAAAGCAATACTCAGTCTTTTATTTCCCTACAAGACTTGTTTTCTACCCTCTCACACCAGTACAGATTCTGTTAGTTGTGTACTCAACCTCTATTCCCTATTTCTCTTTTTCTTAAAAAAGAAAAAAAAACAACTTCATTTTGCTTGAAACAGCAATCTCTCCAGCTTTCCTTACAGCTACAAATGGCCATATGCTAGTTCTGGATGTGTAGATTTTTCCAGAGATTTTTGGTAAAACAGAGACAACTTAGTTGGCCATCCCTTTCTCTCTCCTTCTTCTCTTGAGTGTAGGCATAGCATCCACAACTACAGCAGTGCAATAAGCAAGAGGACATAAGCCAGCAGGGCAAGGTGATTTTGATGGCTTTGCTGAGCAGCTGAGCTAAGCTGCCAACTTCCTATCTCCAGAGTTCTTGCTCTATGAGAAAAACAAACTCATACTTACTTAAATTACTGTAACTTAGTGTGTGTTACTTTCAGCCAAAATTATCTTTAACTTGTATAGCTGATATATTTAACTGGTATAGCCCATATACTCCCATGGGCATATTTTGATAAACCCAAAATATTGTACTGCAAGAAAATAAATCACTGCAAAATTTTTAAATATGAGGAGATTGAGACTCAAAGAGGGTGTGACTGCCCACAGTCACATGCCGATGTAAGTGGTGGAGTTAGGAATAAAATCCAGCTCTCTTTAAGACTCCCAAATCCATGCTGGTATTCTACCCATATTGCCGTATGGCAGGCAGAGTGTGCTGCCTGCAGAGGCTACATCCTTCAGCCTAATGGAGAACTGGGGACTTCTCTTCACTGTCACTTGAAGACCTCATCATGGTGGAACAATCTCTTCTGGGCTTGGCTTCCATGGTCTTACTTCCTAGGATAGAGATGAAAGCTGTTGACAAATATTACCTATTTTGTCCAGGTACTTCTTTTAAGAGCAACTTTGAGGTATTTCCCACTAGCATTCTTTGATCCTGGTCATTCTTCTAACCTGAGGTGGGAATATGTTTGGTGTGTTAGAGGTCCATCCAGGAGATCAAGCATCAGTGACCGGAGCAGACTTAGAGAGGGAGAAGAGGAGGCTAAGCATAAGGTTCCACATGGACTTTGGATTTATCCTCAGTGTGACGGAATGTCCCTGCTTGACTTTGAGTGATCTGAATATTTAATGGATTATTCTGACTTAAGGGTAGAGAAAGAAGCCAGGGCTCTGGAAATGGAAATGGTAAGCCAGTGGTATGTTATGGACACAGTTTGAAGTTACAGTCTACAGGTTTTCTTAGTGGTTTGAGGAAAGAAGAGTAGGTAAGGATGAGAACAAAGTTTTTGACTTGTGTAGTGGCTACTGGAAGGGTGGCCATTTACTGGGATGATGGAGAGTGTAAAGAAGCATGGCAGGGGAGGACGACTACTGAGCAATTATTTTTCATGAGTTTGATTTTGAGCTATTAGACATCTGGTATAAAGAGAGTTCGAATCTCCTAAATTTATAGTCCCAAACATCACATCAAACTGTTTTTATGAGCCAGAGGCCAGATGGCAAGGCACTAGACTGAACTAAATGGGTTATGAGACATATTTGAAGTTAAGAATGAAGATCGATCAGGACTTACAAAGAAAAACACCCTAAGAGTTCAGCTTCTTAATCTTAATTTGCTGCTGAACACATCAACATGTTACCAAGACAGATATATTTGTTTGGTCAATTGTCTCAACCTGAGCAACATCCTGATTTAATGCAGACAATAAAGATAGCTGGCACCTTTTAAAATTTTCTCTAAAACAGACCCCAAATAGCCAAACACACATAGAGACATGGCTGTCACACAGCACAGAAATGTAATTGGTGGCAAAGGGCTCTAGGGAGCTGTTTGCCCAAAATGGTATAGTTGCCTGGTTATGAATCCTGGTATTGACTTCTGGTAACTCTATTAATCTCTTTGTTGAATGGAAAACATAGGCTGTTGAGATAATATGAAGAGATAATCTCCATAAAGCTCTTAGCACAGAGGCTGGGACACAGCATTAACTTAATAAATCCTAGTTAGCTGTTATTACCTACATTCACAGAGAATGCAATACAGACACAATATCCATGGGACATAACCTCATCAAAGCAAGGCACTGATAAACTCATTTGTAGACTCACACACTAACTAGTAAACCTGTGTTGAGCAACATTTGCACAAATACACAGAAAATGTCTTAATATTTTTCATTCCCTCCCTGCCTGTTATGCCTGCCTTTGCACTTGGTAACATTCCTTTTTAATGATTTTGAAGAATGGAAAGATTATTTTCCCTTTCTTCCAAGAGCTTGCTGTTAGTACTGATGCCTGCCATGGCTCATGGCTGGCTCTTCCCCGGAACGAGTGACAAATACTCTCAGCAAATCAGTTATTCTAAATATAGACCACTCCAGATCATCTTCAGCTTTCTCATTTCCATACACCTTTTAAAAAAAAAGAAATATTCCATTCTTTTAGAAACTACTAGTCTCACTTGTACTGGGAGTCAATGAATGTGAACGAATCACCTCTTGAGGTCTGCAAAATGCCCTAGGTGTGCCGTACCTTTTATTGGATTTATATAAAATAAATGTAAGGCTGACCAATTTCTCTAGACACTGCTAGGGAATGTCATTCTGTTTGGCTTTATGGAACCATTTACATGAAGCATTTTACCTTGATAATTTAATACATGACTTGCCTCCTCTATTGTCCCCCCAAGATATATGGGATTGTATTGACAGGCAGAAAATACCTTTCAAGTCATAGTCACTGCACAGAATCAGATGAATTGCTCTTAGAATTATATGCCGACTAAACTTTTGGTGAATATGATTCCTCAAGAGTTCAATTTGCTTTCTGGGTCAAGGGCCACTCAGTTCACAACATCTGTACTTCTGGGATGCATATTTATGGAAAAGTAAAAAAACAAAAAAACAACCCAAATCCACTGAGAATGAATTTTTTTTATTAATATTGAATCATAGCTGTGTACATTAATGTGATCGTGGGGCACCATACACTGGTTTTATAAACAGTTTGACACATTTTCATCACAGTGGTTAACATAGCCTGCCTGGCATTTTCTTAGTTATTGTGTTAAGACAATTATATTCTACATTTACTAAGTTTCACATGTAATCTTGTAAGATGCACCACAGGTGTAATCCAACCAATCATCCTCCCTCTGCCCATCCACCCCCTCCCTCCCCTCCTTCTCCTCCTTCCCCGTATAATCTAGGTTATAACTGGGTTATAGCTTTCATATGAAAGCTAAAAATTAGTTTCATAGTAGGGCTGAGTACATTGGATACTTTTTCTTCCATTCTTGAGATACTTTACTAAGAAGAATATGTTACAGCTCCATCCATGTAAACATGAAAGAGGTAAAGTCTCCATCTTTCTTTAAGGCTGCAAAATATTCCAAGGTGTACATATACCACAATTTATTAATCCATTTGTGGATCGATGGGCACTTGGGCTTTTTCCATGACTTAGCAATTGTGAATTGGGCTGCAATAAACATTCTGGTGCAAATATCTTTGTTATAATGTGATTTTTGGTCTTCTGGGTATATACCTAGTAGAAGAGTTATAGGATTGAATGGCACATCTATTTTTAGATCTCTGAGTGTTCTCCAAACATCTTTCCAAAAGGTATGTATTAATTTGCATTCCCCCCAGCAGTGTAGAAGTGTTCCCTTTTCTCCACATCCACGCCAACATCTCTGGTCTTGGGATTTTGTGATACAGGCTAATCTTACTAGAGTTAGATGGTATCTCAAGGTAGTTTTGATTAGCATTTCTCTGATGATTAAAGATGATGAGTATTTTTTCATACATCTGTAGGCTGTGTGCCTGTCTTCTTCAGAGAAGTTTCTCTTCAAGTCCCTTACCCAGCCTGCGATGGGATCACTTGTTCTTTTCTTGCTTATATGTTTGAGTTCTCTGTGGATTCTGGTTATTAAACCTTTGTTGGAGACATAACCTTCAAATATCTTCTCCCATTCTGAGGGATGTTTGCTTGCTTTACTTACTGTGTTCTTGGCTGTGCAGAAGCTTTTTATTTTGATCAGGTCCCAGTAGTGTATTTTTGAAGTTGCTTCAATTGCCTGGATGGGTCCTCCTCATAAAATACTCTCCCAGACCGATTTCTTCAAGGGTTTTTCCTGCACTCTCTTCTAGTATTTTTATAGTTTCATGTCTTATGTTTAAATCTTTAATCCAGTGAGAGTCTATCTTAGTTAATGGTGAAAGGTGTGGGTCCATTTTCAGTATTCTACAGGTTACCAGACAGTTCACCCAGCACTATTTGTTAAATAGGGAATCTTTTCCCCACTGAACGTTTTTAATTGGCTTGTCAAAGATCAAATAATGGTAAGTAGCTGGATTCATCTCTTGGTTCTCTATTCTGTTCCAGACATCTCCTTCTCTGTTTTTGTGCCAGTGCCATGCTGTTTTGATCACTATCGATTTATAGTATAGTCTGAGGTTTGGTAGCGTGATTCCTCCTGCTTTGTTTTTATTTCTGAGTAATGTCTTGGCTATTCAAGGTTTTTTCTGATTCCATATAAAACGAAGTATTATTTTTTCAAGATCTTTAAAGTATGACAGTGGAGCTTTAATAGGGATTGGATTGAAAGTGTATATTGCTTTGGGTAGTATGGACATTTTAACAATGTTGATTCTTCCCAGCCATGACCATGGTATGTTTTTCCATTTGTTAACGTTTTCAGCTATTTCTTTTCTTAGAGTTTCATAGTTCTCTTTATAGAGATCCTTCACGTCCTTTGTTAGATAAACTCCCAAATATTTCATCTTCTTTGGCACTACTGTGAACGGAATAGAGTCCTTAACTGTTTTTTCAGCTTGACTATTGTTGGTATATATAAAGGCTACCAATTTATGAGTGTTGATTTTGTAACCTGAGATGCTGCTGTATATCTTGATCACTTTTAAGAGTTTTGTAGTAGAATCCCTGGTGTTTTCCAGATATACAATCATATCATCTGCGAAGAGCGAAAGTTTGATGTCCTCTGACCCTATATGGATACCTTTTCTTCCATAATTGCAATGGCTAAAACTTCCATTACAATGTTGAAGTGCCGTGAAGACAATGGGAAGCCTTGTCTGGTTCCTCATCTGAGTGTAAATGATTTCAATTTAACTCCATTCAATATGATATTGTCTGTGAGTTTGCTGTACATGGCCTCTATCAGTTTAAGAAATGTCCCTTCTCTACCAATTTTCTTAAGTGTTCTGATCATGAAGGGATGCTGGATATTGTCCAAAGCTTTTTCTGCATCAATTGAGAGAATCATATGGTCTTTGCTTTTTAATTTTTTTATGTGCTGAATTATACTTATAGATTTACGTATATTAAACCAGCCTTGAGAATCTGGGATAAAACCAACTTGGTCATGATGTATAATTTGTTTGATGTGTTGCTGGATTCTGTTTGTTAGGATCTTGTTGAATATTTTTGCATCTATATTCATTAGTGATATTGGTCTATAATTTTCATTTCTTTTTGGGTCTTTTCCTGGTTTGGGGAGCAGGGTGATGTTTGTTTCATAGAATATTTTAGGTAGTCTTCCTTCTTTTTCTACATTTTGGCACAGGTTGAGTAATATAGGTACTAGTTCCTCTTTAAAGGTTTGGTAGAATTCTGATGTGAAGCCATCTGATCCCGGGCTTTTCTTTTTAGGGAGATTTCGTATGATTGATGCTTTTCAGAACTTCATATTGGCCTATTCAGCATTTCCACTTGATTCTGGCTAAGTCTTGGAAGGTGATGTGCTTCCAAGTATTGGTCAATTTCCTTCAGATTTTCATATTTCTGAGAGTAAAGTTTCTTGTAATATTCATTAAAGATTTTTTTAATTTCTGAGGAGTCTGTTGTTATTTTGTTTTTGTCTTTTCTGATTGATGAAATTAGAGATTTTACTCTTTTTTTCTTTTTAACCTTAGGTTAGCCAAAGGTTTATCTGTTTTATTGAGCTCTTCAAAAAACCAACTTTTTGATTTATTGATCTGTTGTATAATTCTTTTGTTTTCAATTTCATTTAATTCTGCTCTAATTTTGGTTATTTCTTTTCTTCTACTGGGTTAGAGGTTGGAATGTTCTTCCTTTTCCAGTTGCTTGAGATGTCCCATTAAGTTGTTAACTTCCTCTCTTTCCGTTCTCTTGAGGAAGGCTTGCTGTGCTATAAATTTCCCCCTTAGGACTGCCTTTGCATTATCCCAGAGGTTCTGATAATTTGTGTCTTCATTCATGTTTTGTTCCAAAAATTTGGCAATTTCCTTCTTAATCTCATCTCTGACCCAGCTATCATTCAACATAAGATTATTTAACTTCAATGTTTTTGTATGAGTATGCAGGTTCCTGTTGTTACTGGGTTCAACTTTTATTCCATGGTGGTCCAAGAGGATGCAAGGAATAATTTCTATTCCTTTAAATTTACTGAGGTTCGACTTGTGACCTAAGATGTGATCGATTTTGGAGTATGTTCTGTAGGCTTATGAGAAGTATGTGTATTCAGTTTTGTTGGGATGAAATGTTCTGTAGATGTCTGCTAAATCCAAATGTTGGATGGTTAGGTTTAAATCTAAAATTTCTTTGCTCAGCTTCTTATTGGAGGATCTATCCAACACTGCCAAAGGAGTGTTGAAGTCTCCGACTATTATGGAGCTGAAGGAAATCAAGTTGCTCATGTCTTTTAGATTTTCTCTTATAAATTGAGGCGCATTCTGGTTGGTGCATAAATATTTGTAATTGAAATCTCATCATATTGAGTATTACCCTTAACAAGTACGAAGAGACCATTCTTATCCTTCCTTACTTTTGTTGGTTTAAAGCCTATTGTGTCTGCAAATAGAACTGCAACATCTGTTTTTTTCTGGCTACCATTTGCCTGAAATATGGACGACCATCCTTTCACCCTGAGTCTATATTTATCTTTTAAGGTAAGATGTGACTCTTGTATGCAGCAAATATCTGACCTAAGTTTTTGTGTCCAGTCAGCTACTGTGCTCCTCTTTAGAGGACAGTTTAAGCCGTTCACATTATTGGACAATATTGATAAATCTGGTAAAATTTTGGGTGTCAAGTTTTTTGAAAGTCCAGTGGACATTTTTAATCCTTTCACCACTGTGGAAGTTGGAGTTTGATCAAAAGTTTCTAAGTGAGTTTATTTTTGTGCTAGAGGATTGGGCTGGTCATTATGGAGGATAGGTCTAAGAATATCCTGAAGAGCTGGTTTGGTTATGGCAAGTTTCTTCAACATATGAATGTCATTAAAGTATTTAATTTCTCCATCATAAATGAAACTCAGTTTAGCTGGATAAAGGATCCGGGGTTGAAAGTTATTTTGCTTTAGGAGATGAAAAGTCGATGACCATCCTCTTCTGGCTTGAAAAGTTTCACCAGAGTGATCTGCAGTCATTCTATTATTCTTCCCTTTGTAGGTAATGGATTTCTTACGTCTGGCTGTTTTCAGAATTTTCTCTTTCCTATTAACACTAGTGAAGTTAATTATCATATGCCTGGGGGATGTCTTATTTGGATTGAGTTGTGCTGAGGTTCTGAAACTGTCTGCTAACTGAATTTGAGAATCTCTTGGCATGTTTGGAAAATTTTCTTTCATAATTTCATGGAGAAGGGCCTCTGTGCCTTGCGAGGCCACTTCATCACTTTCAGGGATTCCAATGAGGTGGATATTAGCCTTCTTTGAATTATCCCAGAGTTCTGTGAGAGAATGATCTGTTTTTGCTCTCCATTTCTCTTCCTCTTTGAGAGTTTGGGAGCGTTCAAAGGCTTTGTCTTCAATGTCATAAATCCTTTCTTCTGCTTGCTCCACTCTGTTACTGAGAGATTGTACTGTATTTTTCAGATCTTTGAGGGCTGAAATTCTTGCTTCGGTGCATCAAAATCTTAGGTGGTTTTGTCTTTAAATTCATTAAATTCTTGAGACAACTTTTGAATTTGTCCTCGAATTTCTAATTCTGACTTTCGAATTGCTCTTCAAATTTCTAATTCCAAATTTGCCTCCATTCTACTAATCTGGTTTGCAATCCAAATTCTGAATTTGATTTCTGACATTTCGGCCAGCTGTTTATGGATGGGATCATCAGTTACGTCTGCCATATCTTTCCTTGGGGGGCAGGGGTTTATCTATTCTGGTTATTCATGTTACCAGAGTTTTTCCGTTGATTCTGCCCCATGATTATTTTACACCATTTGACTTTTCCCCTGGAGCTTTCTTGAGGACCCGTACAGTGTTATGGGCTGAGAAGCTGGGGACCTATTTGGTGTGGTGGGGCTAAGTGGTTTTGTCTGGTTTTCAGCTGGTCTCTTTTCAACCCTAGTGAAACAGTTACTCTGGGTTGAAGTCTCAGCTGTGGAGAAATGCCAGCAATTAATTCACCCCTCCCCCCGCAGGTAAGTATTGGGAAAGGAAAATCAAACCTTCCTACAACCACACACCCAGGGCACCACTTGAATAGTCCTCAGATGATTGGCTCAGTTCAAAAGGTCCAAATGAATTGTCTCAGTCAGCAACTGTCTCAGGTGTGAGAGTTTCAAAGCTCTCTGGGAACTGGATCACAGGGGTCTAATGACAACTGAAATATTATTTGCTCTGGTGCTCCATGAAGTCAGGAGGATCCACCCAGCAAATAGAGGATCTGGGAAGGTTGATGCCTCCTTCCACACCTTGCACCCATGTCACACCTAGTCACTGATAGACCCACAGGGCTGTGCCTCAGTTGCCTCAAGTGAACAGATACTCCAGGGTTTTGCACCTGCCTGAATCACAAGGGAATCTGTATCTGCTCAGCAAGGCGACTGCTCTTTGCTTCTATCTGGCAGGGGGTGATGAGGCCTGACAACCTCAGGTGGGCGCTTGATTGAGGCTGGGGGTTTTCACTCAGTTCCAGCCCCACCCCTGATTGATGTTACTGACAGAACAGAACAACTTTTTGGGAATTTTTTTCTGTCCCTATAAATTCCACTGCAGAGGAGAAGCTGTTTGAGTTCCCAGAACCTGTGCCTCAGGCCCTGTCTTTCCTCCTGCATGTTTGTATTCGTAGCATGGTCAGCTCTAGCCTCCTGCCTTCCTTTTTCTTTAGGGTGATGATCCCCTGATGGCTGGTGCATCTTAGGCTCAGTAAAGTGGTCCTCTGGGTCAGCCCCGCTCTAGGAATTTCCCATCTCTGTGCGTGCATTTTCTAGTCCCCATGCTCCACCCAGGCTGGTACCATCACAGGCAAACCCTTTACTCTCGGGGCCTTGTTTTAGTCCCAGATCTGTTCTGCGGTGGTTGCTGTCTGAGAAGATGCCCGGCCTCCTCTGGTTGCCCAGGGAGACAGGGGTTGTGAGTTCAGAATATCTGGGGGTGGGCCCTATTGTTGCCAAAAATGGTTGCTGCTCTGCACCTCAGGGCACTGCCGCTTAGCTGTGGTTCCCTCTAAGCTGACTGTCATCTCTTCACTCCCATGCCACGGAGTCAGCACTGACCAGCTGCAATCCAGGCCCTGTCCACACCTCTTTAGAAATCACCCAAGAATCTGGACTCCTGGGAGACAGACCTCCAGACCTCAGAGTGAGAGTGGAGGGGAGTGCTATATGGGAGCTCAGAATTGCAGGTCAAAACACAAAACTCATTGAGACCAAATGAGCAAATAAACAGATAAAAAAGGTTACCAGACACACAAGCCTACAGATGCACAAACAGTCAGAAACACATAGGCATACAGACAACAACAACAACAACAAAAACAAAAAACAACTACCATAAAAATAATGTTAATCATAAAATAATTGAGAAGAAAAGGTAGAAAACATACAAACAAAACGAACAAACAAAAAACCCTTTAGAAATCTGATGTTAGCACTCTCAGAAACCATAATAAGGGAAGAACAGGAAGAGCGAAGGGAAAAATAAAAAGTGGTGTTCATAAAAAAGTTAAAAAAAGAAGAGAGAAAAAATTAAAAATAGAAAAAAATATAATTAGTAATAACGATAGTTCCTCCAAGAAAATGATGAGAAAAGAAAAGAAAAAGGCACCAACCACAAAAATATTATTCTTGTATATATGTAGAAATAGATATCTATATGTATGACATAGGGATCAATTTTCATAGGAATATATTTATAATGCAATATACTTTCTGGACAGCAGGTGGCACTGTGAGTGGTTCCCAGGCTTATACCTGATTCACCGTTTATACTGCTACCACGGTAACCACCCTACCTGGCTGATCGCCATTTTGGAGTTTCTGTAAAAGTTTTTTTTACCTAATTGTTGTGCAACCTCAGCTGCTCTGTTCCAGACAGCACTACTATCCGACCTTTGCTCCCACGTTCTCCTGCAAACTGGCAACTGTAATGGGCTGTAAGGGACGATGCTGGCAGTGGCTGGGTCTCACTGCTGCTGGCTACCACGGCTGCTGCCAAGTCCTGCGCACATGGTGGCTGCAGCGCACGGAAACCTTATACTCAGTTTTTGTGGCTCTGAAGTTTTGAGCCCGGCCACCTGCCAGCTCACCACACAGCCTGAACTGCCAGCCCACACCAATATTCCCCACCAGTAATGGTCTGGTCTATTTAATCACTCCTGTTGTTCTGGGGGAAGGTGCCTGCCATTTCAGAGAATTCAAAATGTCTGTTTCCAGGGAGGGATCCTTTTCTTTCAATTTTCCCTTCAATTTTCCATTGGGTTGCTTAGTTCCTTGTGATTCTGAGTGGCTCCCCTTTCAGGTGCCAAACTCTGCTCAGGAATAAATTTTCATCAGTTGAGTTTTGCCAGGAATTGCAAGCTGCTGTTCTCTGTGAGGGAGGGGCCTGTCGGTCAGCACAGCCAAGCAGGGAAAATCTCTACAATAGAGTCTGTGGTTTTAAATTACACCTCATATACAGCAATCTACCAATTTGCTGCATGTCTCCAGCTGTCTGTCCACACCAATAATCCATGTGGGGAAAAGGTCCAGACCCTCTTTTCTCTCACCTGATGACTTGGGAGAGGTGGGTTACACATCCATCCTGTCCACCATCATGCTCCGCCTCCCCCTGAGAATGCATTTTGTATCATAAACATCAGCTCTGTTGACCCAATGCTATGAAGCCTGAGCATGAATTTCATTCACCTTCTTACAAACCATCTTGTTATGCATAAATCAACTAAATTCTGATTTGTACTATTTTGCTCCACTGATTTAGACTGAAAAGGGGCATTCAATCAAGATTTTAATAACAAATCATTAACAGCTTCTCTAAAGTCTATCATTGGCACATTTACTCTAAATTCTCAAACTGGAGAACGCTGAATCTGAAACACCACAGAACTACAGAAACTATGCCAAACCTGTATTGATGCCATTCAGTAAAATCACAGGCAATGGAGTTTGCAAATTTAATGTTGTTGACCTTGACATCATTCCTTGGCCAGAGGCAGCTGCTCCATACATTTCCAATTATAGTATGTGAAGTAAGGGAACCACAATATTTTGCACAGTTTCATTGTGCTCTGTTGTGGGTGCCACAATTAACTATTAATACACACACACATACATTACACAATCACTTAGGTGTCTACAATTAGAAGTACCAGGAAACCCAGTTTCAACCTGGCTTAAACTAAAAGCATATTGTCTCATATAACAAGAGATCTTAATGCAGGGGAATCCTCTAGGTCGGCTAATTCAGCAGCTGAATGACATCACTGAGGACTAGGGCTCTTTCCATCCTTTCACTTGCCTTCCTCATTCCAGCCTCAAGGCTGCTTTCTCTCATGGGCCAACATGGCTGCCTGTTTGCAAATATTGGGCAACAGAAGGGTGATGGCATTTTCTCTTGTGTTTGTTCTTAGATTAGATTTTCCTCAGGTCACACTGGCTAGTATCATAGTCACCATACTTGGCTCACCAATCAAGATTTACCTGTTTAGGCAGGGCACAGTGAATCAGGCCTGTAATTCTAACTCTGTGAGTCCGAGGCAATTAGGATCACTTGAGGCCATGGATTGGAGATCAGCCTGGGCAACATAGCAAAAGACTATTCTTTTTAAAAAATAGAAAATTAACTGGGCATGGTGGCACGTGCCCATAGTCGCAGGTACTCAGGAGGCTAAAGCAGAAGGATAGCTTGAGCCCAGGAGTTGGAGTGCACAGTGAGCAATGGTGATGCCACTGTACAATGTGCTCTAGCCCAGGTAACAGAGGAAGACCTGTTCTCTAAAAAGAATTTTTTTGCCTAAAAGAAAAAGGATTTGCCTCTTTGGTACTTGATTTTTGGGTCAAGAATGTAGTTATGCTGAATGTAGTTATGCAGAGTAGGGTAGCTACCAGAGCAATTAGCTTTTTATTAGGAAGAAGAAAGAGAAGTAAGTGCCTGCAGATAGGCAAATAACAGAGTCTCCTAAACCTACAGACCCTGGTGGACAATGGCAATAACTGGTCTAGTGGTAGGAGAGGGAGGAGGAGATAGAGGAGAAAGATGGAATGAGAAGGGAAGGAGAACAAACCAAGGGGGCAGGAGCACATCATCTCGCCTAGGGTGTGGCAGGACCTGGGACAGTAACTCCCTTAATTAAGTTATGTCTATGAGAAGGGTGATGAGATAGTCACTGTGGTGACTGCCACATTATGTTATATCAAGGCATATCCTAGCAGACCTAAGCTGGGGATGGCCTACAGAAAGGCTGTACCTGCTAATGAAATGGAATTCTGACCATCCTGTTGGCTGTGGAGAAATAAGCTTCCTTGTTGTAAGAGGATGGAGGACATGTGGCAGGGACCTAAGGTGGCCTCTAGTTACTTACAGCATCCTGGACTGTGGCTAGCATGACAACGGGGGCCTCAGCTCGTTCATTTCCTCAGCTGCAAGGAAATGAACTCTTCCAACACATAGGGAGCTTGGAAGAGGACCCAAGTCTCGTATGAGACTGAAGCCCAGGCTGACATTTCAAGTTTATCCTGGTAAGATGCTAAATAGAGAAGTAGTCAGTCTGGACCAAGACTTCTGACACATAGAAATTGTGAGATAATAAATTTGTATTGTTTTAAGCTGCTAAATTTGTGGTATTTTGTTATTCAGCATTAGAAAACACATCCAATTTAGACTGTTGTATGAGAGAGAAACAAACTACTTTTTTGTGCTAAGCCACTGAACTTTGTGGATTCACAACATTTAACATTAACTAAGTTTAAGTATACAATGATATTAACAAAGTTGTTCATATATGGGCATTAAAAGCCACACCAGAAGTACAGTGACTAACCTATCTAAAGTCCTGTTTTGGTTTCCTGGGGCTGGCCCACAGCAAGACTGTACCTGCTAATGAAATGGAATTCTGAATGGCAATGACACATTAGTTGTCACTCTCAATTTATAGCATTTCTCATTTGTGGGATCTGGCTTGTTCTAATTAAGTAGAATCTGGGCCAGATATATAAAACATGATACCTCTGAGAACCATCAGGATGCTGTCACATTTATGAAGCAGGAAAGACCATATATGTCTGGCAGGTGCAAAAGTTTTTTGGGACTTATGTTTTGTTTTGTTTTTATAGAATTAGCACATTTAGGTTGCTCAGATAGGGAAGTAGGACACAATTCAGCCTTTTAAAGCCTTAAAGTGTTGTGTAACTCTTTGAATAGACCCAGTGGCTCTCATTTAAGTGAACATATAGTATGCGCCACGTACTGTGCCAGTAATCTACACATACTTTCTCATTTAATGTTTACTACAACCTGATGAGAAAGTAATAAATCTCATTTTATTGAGGAGCTTAGAGAGTTCATACAGCATGCTTAAGATCAGAGCTTTTGAGTGGCAGAGCCAAGAATCAAACCCAAGTCTGTGTGATTCTCTCATCCGCACATGAATTTGTTGGTCTTTCCTCCAAAAGTCAATTTCTAGGCACCAATTATAGCGTGTTATATAAAAGAATGGAGTAGAGATTGGCATGCTTTTTCTGTAAAGAGCCAGACAATAACTATTTTAGGCTTTGAAGACTATATATTCTCTGTACAACTACTTAACTCTGCATTATAGTATGAAAATGGCCATAGACAATATGTAAATGAATGAGCATGGCTGTATTCCAAGGAAACATTATTTACAAAAACAGGCAGTAGGCAGGGTCTGGCATGCAGCCTGCAATTTGCTAAAGCCTGGTCTAGAAGGAAGACTGCTACATTTTAACACATCTTGATAAGTACAGAGAGATATACACACTGGAGCAGGAAAGGGTCCCACTACAGCAGAAGCTGTAGTGCACAGCCCAGGTCACTTACCTACTCTCCTGCTGCTGGAACCTTACTGGCTGTAGGCTTACTGTGAAGGGAGATGCCTCAGGGAGGGTCACACCCTTTCCTTGGAGGCCCAGCAGGTACATGTTGGGTCTAGGCCTCCTGCTCTTCCCCTAGTTTGGAACAACTTGGATGGATCACTCCAGCTTCAGCAATCTGCAAGGTCTTTGCTGTGGCTGGACTGCACACAGTTCCATCGCCCTCAGCCCACTCCCACTTTCCTCCGTCTCTTACAGGGTTTTTCCCAACGGCATTTTCTTAGTACACTCCCTGAGCACAATTCTCTGTCTCAGGATGTGTGTGTAAAGCAGACATTTGGACATTTGATCTAGCCTGTCAGGTGGGAATGGGGACTGACTAAAGTTTGCCTTAAAGCATTAAAACATTATTAGGACCCTGTTAGTGGAGGGGGCAAGAAATAGGAGAAATAGGAGTCTTCTGGTCAGGGAGAAGAGCAAAGGCAAAGATATGGAAGCAAGAAACACCTGATGGATTTAGGAAACCGTATGTATATAGTTCTAGTGGCCGGAATGTGATGTGTGGCTGAGGAATTGGCTAGACAAGAGGCTGGGAGGGAGGTGAGGGCCAGTTCACACAAGGTCTTGAAGAGCAAGCAGTCACACGTCTGAGAAGCAACTGCCTGAAGATATCCCAGGGTGCTGAGGGAGACCCTTCTCCATCTTATGACCACAAAGTAGGAGGTACAGTACCTGGAGCAGCCCTCACTAGAAAGGCCTTCAGGGAACTGTATGTCTTGGGGAAAGTTTGGCCTCAGTGAATCATCAAAGGAACTCTCAGAAGACCCTCAGAACATAAGGGAGAGTGGTTGTCAGACCTCTAGGTCTCAGAAGATGTGGTGGAAGCTGGGGGACTCACAGAGTCTGGCCCAGTCCTCAGGGATAGCATGCTCAGATGAGAATGGAGACAAAGCTGAAGGGAGAATGGTGGCCGACAGGCTTGCACTTGGGGCTATACAAGGGTGGCCCTGAGGGGAGGCCTACAGCTTGGAGTTAGGCTGCTCTGATGGCACAGGGATCAGCTGAAGCTCAACTAGAACCTCAAGCAGTGTCTATGCTTTATTATTTCATAGTTGTTAAAGTGAACAAGTGTTGTGTAACATTTTAAAAATTTCAGATAATATAGATGTATGTAGCGTATATAATTCCAGAACAATTTATGTGAATTTACTAATATATACTTAGCTTTAAAAATTTCTATCATCTACCTATTTTTACATTTTGTTACATAAACATGTACATATATTTTGTTCTGTGACTTGCTGTAAATGTTAGATTATAGACAGAGATACAATACATTTTATTAATATTTTTCCATGCAGTGTATATAGTGTACTTAAACATTATAATTAAAATATTGATGGAAATTTGAGGCTGTTCTAAGTTTTGCTTGTAAGTACTGTTGCAATGAATAGTATCATGCATATGTTTGTATATATACCTTGATTTAATAAACATAATATGATACAAATGAAAATTTGTGGGTGTTACTATGAGTTGGGCATTGTGTTATCTCATTTAATTTCACAATTACCTTTTGAAATAGGATTCCTTATGATCTCAATACTACATGTGAAGAAAATGTGCCTTAGAGAGTTTAAGTAACCTGTCAGTTTTCTCAGAAGAATTGTGGGATGAACTTCCTAATTTTCATGAAAAAGTCTTAATTAGCACATGACTGGAATCAACTTTAGTTTACATATTTATTTATTTAGGGTTGATATATATTTAGGGTTATTATTTATTTATTTAGGATTGATTAATATTAAGTCTTTTCATCTAAAAAAATAGAATGTTTTCTGTTCATTTAGATCTCCTTGTCTTTGTAAAATGTTTGCGGGTTTCTTTGCATTGGACCTACATATTTCTTATTAAGGATATTCTTAGAAATGTCATCATTATTGTTGTTGGCATAAAGAAAATTAATGGAATTTGTGTTTTGTTTTCTTGAGCTTATAGCGTACAGAGTTGTCTTATTAATAGTCAAAATTTCTATTGGTTGTTTTTAACAGGTTTTAATTTTTAAAAAGCTAATAATAGCAACTTTGTGTCTTTGTTTCCAATATTAGTCTTGCTTAACATTCCCATCCAGGGGCTTTCAGAACAATAGGAACACAGTGTTTTGTTGTCTTGTTTTTTCCTTCCTGGTCATCTTCCTTATGATTTACTGCTACCTGGGGGTGGGTCCTGCAGTCTTCTGGATACTCTTCAATAGGTAAATAAGTCCAGTTGAGCAGAAATCCTTTTGAAAATCAGGAATTCTGATTGATTCTATATCAGTTGGAGTCATAGCACTTTTCTCCTGTTTTCTATCAAAGTAAGTGATCACATACTTTTTTTTTTTTTTAATGTTGCACTTCTCTTGCTTATTTGGAGTACATTCTCTTTGATTCTAAGACCAAGGAGACACTTTTTAATATACCGATGGCTTTGTGAATTCTTTATCTGGGATTTAATTTGTGTCTATGCTCTTTCAAGTGACACATGGATGACTTACTTTTTCAGAGTCATCCAAACAACCTGATATTGGATTCCAGGTTGAATATACTTTCTACTCAGAATATGAAACCATGGTGCCCTTGACTTTTACTCTCAGTGTGATGCCCCTTTGATTCTCATTATGAGAAGGTCACCTGTTTTTTAATTCCTGGAAACTTTTGAGAATTTTTCTCGATCCTTGTAATTGATAAATGTCACCATGATTCTGCTAATTAAGTACTTATGGTTCTTTCCATTTTATTTTTTCACTTTTCATTTTTTAAATATTTTTGTTTTACTACTTGGCACTTCTATTTTTGCTCAGCACTTATTGGGCCTTTTATTTCTTTATTTATTTTTATATTGGGCCTTTTCAATTTGAACATATAAATTAAATTTCTTCTACTTATTTTTTTCTATTTTCTTTTTCATTTTTTAAAACAAATTAATTTTCTTCTTTTTTTTTTTCTTTACTTATCTCCTTGTTAGCTGTCCTTGCCATGTAGAAATGACTGGTTGATTTGTGTCTACTTCCAATATCTCTAGATTTTTCTTTTATAAATTACCTGTCCTTTCCAGTACCTTTTGGGAGACTTTCTAACTTTATCTTTCATTTCACTGATTCATTCTTTAGGTTTGTCCATTCTATTTTTCATGCCCTGTATTGAGTTTTTAGAAAAATATTTATTTACTTATTTGTTTTAACTGACAGGTGAACAATTATATAGAAATCTTATTTTTCCAAAAGATTCACTCCTAGGCACTGATCGTTCAAAAAAAAGGAATAGAAACCAGTTATTTTCTTTTGATGTGGTCACAATACTTCTTGAATTTCTCTGAAGATACCAATTAGATGATTTTTGTGTTATTTCTCATTTCTCTGGGTTAGCCAGGGTTGTATGCACTGGTTCTTTTGGTCATGCTTTACTGTCCGATCGCTTTTAAGGATGAAGAACTAGTTTGATCATATAAGTAGCTGGCCTGAATTTCCTGTGTAGATAAGGCTCTGGGTAGATCATTCTCCCAAATCCATCTGAGGCATACTCTGCTTTAGGATACGTTGGTGGGATCAAGCAGGCTGGATGGAGACCCACGCACATGCCAATGGGGGCTTTTACAATGGGATTCAAATGTTTTCACTCACACTCCTTATTTCTAGGTATAACTGTCTTTTACTTACTATTATTTTCTTAAAGTTATGATTTTTGTAGTCTGTCATTACCTTGGAGCTTGCTCCTCTGAATCCACTCTGGGTGACCTCCTAAGCTCATGTTAGAGGTCATTTAGATAGAAATCCTGAGCCTTTAGCACTTGGCAATTTACTAACAGCCATAAGCTTCTAGTTCTACACCTACAAATTGGGCACAAAAAAAGACCTGTTTGGGAGGGTTGTTTTGAATATTAAATGGAAAAAGGCATGAATAAAAATGGAGTGTAGTAACTGTTCAGTACATGCTAGAACCCCTGCTTCCTCTTGCCTTCTTTCTCCCCTCTTCTATTTCTCTCCTTCCATTCTTTTTTTCCCTGGTCTTGTATTTCTACTTATTATTATTATATCAATATGTGGACCATTTGTTAATTCCTTTATTCATTAAAATATTATCAAATATTTACTCTTACTCTCTATTTTATAGACAATAACATTTGAAAAACATACATAAGAGCTTTTTCTATAAGTCATTATAGCTTTAGAAATGTGGAGGTGGAAAAGTTAAAAACAAACAAACTAGGTGGGACTTAGACCCAGAAATGAATCTCAGTGGGCAAGTCCCTTGACTTTCCAGAACCTCTACCTCCAGTTTTCCCATCTGCGAAATGATGATTGAATAAAATGGTGTGCCTAAATCACCTTGCACAGAAAATATAAGTGAAACATCCAACCCCTCTCCCTTTTCCCTTCTCTTGTTCTTCAAAACTCTGCCATGGGGATTATGGCAGGCAGACTTCATGGACGAGACTGTGTGCTGTTGCCCCGGGCCCTCCACTTAGATGGGTCTGAGTTTGCTTCAGTGCTTGTTGCTCTTGTTATTTTGAAATTCTTTAAAATATTTAAATGAGGAGCTCTTATTTTCCTTATTCATTGAACCCCACAAAGTTTGATACTGGCTCTGCCTGCTATGACCCAATTCAATAGATAATTCATATTTCTGTCTTCCCAGTAGATGGGAAGAAGCAGGTTCCCAGGTACCTCAGGCAGCAGCTCTGTCAACGTCATTTCTACCCAACTTGCTGAAGCAGCCAGGGAGGCATCCTTGGGTTCCCTGGCGCACTTCTAACTATAGCTCCAACTTGACACACTTGCTATTTTCTATCCAGGTCCTTAAGGTAGCTTTCTGCAAGGTTTTGGAAGTACAGCCATTCATTGCCTTTTTGTTAATGTCTTTTAAAGAAATGAGCATTTGTCAGAGCATAAAAAATTCTAGGAATCTGCTTGGAAAAGCAGGCTCATTCTGCAGGTGGACTAGAGTGTGTTGAATGTGAAATCCCTGCCAAGGAAATGCATAGCTTGGAGGTTCCCTTTGCTTCCTCATCACCCCTCAGTGGTCATCTGTTCCTTTATTTCCAGATGGAATGAAAACTAGTTTTTACAAGCCACTATGCCTTTAAAATGTAGGGATGGAAACATCTTTTAGGGATTTGTTGTCCTGGTAGTTTCAAAATGCTGTCTGGAGGTTTGAGCAAGTTAATCTCAGCCAAATGAAGCTGACCTCCTTTGCCTTCTTTAGTCAAGTCCACTATTGCAAAGGGAGGCATAAGGCCAGCCCATCGTGGTTCTGGCATTTCCCTCCTCATTATATGAATTAATGCTGGACACTCACAGGGTGACAGAAGCTATAGTCAGAGCCATTACATATCAAGGGAATGCCTGCAGACCAGCCTGAGTAAGAATACCTGTATGTAATTAAGGCCAAAACAATAAATTAACAGGGTGGGAATAGGATATTCCTCTATGGAAGTGGCTCTCACAGTGTGGTCTCTACCAATAGCATCAGCATCACCAGAAAGTTGTTAGAATTGCAAAATCTCAGGCTCCACCCAGGACCTTCCAGATCAGAAACTCTGGGGACAAGGGCCCAGTAATTGATGTTCCAACAGGCTCTCTGATTCTGATGCTCACTGAGGTTTGTAGCCAAATTCTCTACAGCATTTTTGAAATTATTATAAGGCTTCCCAATGCTCTGTATGCCTAAACAGTCTTTCCTGATTTGGGTTGCAGTATGGGTAGTGTAATCATGGGGTTGTCTCTGATGATCTCAAATGTTCCTTCCACATTACATTTTCAGTGAGGTGGGATTCAGAATGATCTATGAACATGCTTAAGTAGTTATACAACAAGTCAAGAGTGTTATCATTTGACAGTAGATAAGCAGCTGTACTGTCTGTTTATACTCATATGTAGTGTGTCTGTCTCTCTACCCGTTTATCAATTGTCAATCTGAATCTGGAACATGGTAGCCCAGATGTGGTCATCGGATGACCCGAATTTGATACTTGCCACGTAATTATCATGTGTCAAATTGGGAAACCACCTATCTTGCAGGGGATGAGACAATGAAAGTGAAAAGCTTAGAGTTGGGTCTGGAACAAGAAAAGTTCTGAAGGGAAGTCTCTGTCACTTTATTGCTTTATCCCCACAAACCTGGGTTTCACTCCACCCCCCTTATTTCCCAAAGCATTTGAATATCACTGCCTTCACCTTGCTTAGGGCTGTCTGAGCCATAGAATTGGCTGTGGCTGGTCAAAGCTCACTAAACCCAAGAGGAGTGGTCCAGGCTGACTCCAGGTCTGGGCTTTGGCTTGCCTATGACTTCAGAGTCAGTTAGGGGAACCTTTAGAGAAAACTCTCAGTCAATTAAATAAAAATCTTTCCAAGAATCATAAGTCACTTCACAGGCACATGTATCTCATGAATCCAATCATTCTGGATTGGAGGATGGCCATACATATTAATGGACAAGGTCACTTAGGTTGTTTAAAGAGGAAGGCCACTGAGCCACCAGTTTTCCAGCTGTTAGGGTACTTTAAATTGGCCAAATGACATCTTGCCAAGCGCCATTCCTTCCCTCCAAATTTTCAGGGGTGGCATGTAGAAGGTGGTAATGGTGCTTCCTCCCCACCAGATCCCTGGTTCGCCCTCTTTCTGCTGTGTGACTCAGGGCTGTGGTCGGGGTAAGCAGTCAGTTTCGCAGGGCCAACATCCCTTATGCCCTTTTTCTACTGGGTGTTTACCAACCTATTTTCAAATGCAGCACTTCTTTTTCAAAGTAAAAATTTTAACAGAATTCCAAATTTTGGATCATGGAAAAGGGAAGTGACTGACCCAGCTAAAGCAGTGCAGGCAACAGCCCATTGTAGAGGGTGTTAAGAGTGCTCCACCCAGATCCTCCCTACCACGTGCCCCGCTTCAGCTTCTGAGCTGGCAGATTGCTCTTCTTTCAGAGAATGGCCCTCAATGAATGGGAACTGTCCCATCTGGAGGATTATGCAGCCCATACCTGCTCCATTTCTGGGGCCAAAGACTGAGCAATACAGACTAAAAATGTCCTGCCATATTGTCTGAAGGCAGGGACAACTCAACTCTGTGGCACACATTGTGCCCCTTGTGGATCAGTCTGGTGAGACTTTCCATGAGGCCACATTCTTTTTCAGCCCCCTCTCTTGTTCTGTTTCATACACTGTAATTTATTTAGCACACTCTCAATGAACTACTTGCTTCTGAAACCCAGACTCTGCTTTTAGGGACCCCAATTTAAGGTGAGGAAGAAAGAATAATAAAAAGTCTGAACTCAATACCTTCTGCAGCTAAAGGAACCTGTATGTCTCCCCAAAGTCAAAATTATGTGATTTGATGGGTGCGGCCATTTCCCTTCTTTAACTTTCTTTCCTTCTCTTTTTCATTCTTTGCTTTCTTTTAAACAAAACATCTTCATAGATAGCACTAGAATAGTCCTATTTCAAAGCCCGCAAACTGGCAGGTGAACATTTTAGTCAGAATGTTGGGGAATGACGTCAAAAGTTGCTGCTCTCCATGAACCTCCTTCTGTCTTGCAGCTGCTTTTAGAGTGTGGGAATCGGGTGCATGGGCTCACAGAGTTAGACTCAGGCTTTCTGTGCAGCTGTCCAACCAGGCTGTAGACAAACTTACATGTGAAGGCTCAATGTGGAGGCAGGAAAAATTCTGACACGAAGCACATGGCTTGGCATTTTGTTCCTGGCTCCTGACAAAAATGTTTAAAAATCTCCCATCATCTATATGGTGATTTTTTTTTTTTTTTTTTTTTTTACAAATTGAATATCAGCCTTTTAAAATTATTTATTTATGTTGCCTATTGTATTGAAAAAGTCATCCTATAACCATTTCATGAAAAAAACTTTACCAAAATAATCCTAACCACAAAAACAAATAAATAATGTATGAAACATGTATATTGCTTTCTCAGCTATAAAATCCACTAAGTTCTAGCACACTTGGGTATCAGAACTGTACTGCAGTTATTCCTTCCAGAAGGAAGACCTTTCACAGTGGTTAAAAATCTGCACATTTGAGAAGCTTCAGTGAGTTGCGGTCTGACATGAAGCTTTCTGATTTTATACTGTGTTCTTTTTTACATTCAGGAGAAGAACCATAAACTGAATGCTTTAATTATATAAGCAGCATTTTTTTTCTTTAGCTGTTTTTTTTGCCTCATGCAACATATTCATGGAACATGTATTTTGATCATTTTTAATTATAGGATATATACCTGAGTGGAAGAGATAGAACCCAATATGGCAGTTAAAAATATCCACTCAGTAGAAGTGGACAATAATGAATTTTATATTTGGAAATGTATCTTTTCAAAGTTAATTGGAAGGTCAGGCCCACCAGGGAGAATTACCTCATCAACACACTAAGCATCTGGCAAAAATGTATTAAACAAACGAATACTAGCAACTTCAGCTTAATTGATTTGCCTTTCAAAAAAGAATTAAGAAATATAAAATCTATTAGGAAATCAGCATCTGAAAAAATGACTTATAGGAAACAGAGTCAGAAATTATAAACAAAATGTCCAATGAACTATCAGACTCATCATTAAATAAAACACACACACACAAACACTAGAAGACAAAGGCACTCTGTTTACTTCTCTGACAGTCCGTTAGGTTCAGCATCTATTTTGTTTTAAGGAACAAAAAATTCCAACTAATTTGATGATTTATTTTCCTACAGAAATGTAAATTAGCAAAAGCAAGTTAGAAGCCTCAGAGTAGACTAGGGCAAGGCACAGTCTCTGCCTCGGAGGAGATAAAAAAATATTAGAATCAAGCACAAGAACTAGGAGAGTCATTAGTGCAAGGGAAAAAACCATCTTATACGTAATAAGTTGAGTAATTGCTATTTATAATGATGATCCTGCATAATTAGGAAAAAATCAATGAAATAGTTTTGAAATGTACAAAGTATTTGCAACTCTTTTACTGTATGTGAACTGAATTCCATCTGGCATATTCTGCCCATTGTACTTTAGAATTAAGAGTAATTGAGGTAGGATGAAGTAGACTTCTGTCAAAACTATGATCAGAGAGGTTTTGTTCTATTATAGAGATAAGTATGATTTACCAGAAAGGCTTGCTGGCTGAAAGAAATGATTTTAACCCAAAGTCTTTCTACTTGACTCTCACCTGCTTTTTAATTTTGTGGAGAGATGGACTACATTTACACATGGAGAAGCCAAAAATCAAAGTGTTTTCTTGCTGGATGCTTCTAGCCCTTGTTGCCATCTTCTTGTCACTTGAGGAGATTTGAATGTGGGTTATTGGGACCAGCAACTAATCCTTATGACTAAGGGCTGACAATAACCGTATGGACTAAGCAACAGAGAAGAGCCTCAGTACGCAGTGACGTCGACAGCCTTAGCTCTTGATGCCGTCCCTCATTCCATCCTGCTTCTCACCTTCACTGTTGCTAACACTCGCGATTCTGCTCTCTTGGCTCTTATCCCACTGTTGGAATCTTCCCTGTCTCCATGTTTCTGGCTCTGATTTTGGGATTTCTGTTCAATTACTCTGGCCTTTCACTCTGACTGAGGATCCTCCTGGTTGAACCTGAACTCCACCCTTTGTGCAGACTGTGAAGATGGCTCCCTGAGGAGGATACAGACACTTTTACTTGCCTTTGAAATTCTTCTCAAGGCTGCTCTTTTCCCCTACCTCCCATTTCCACTCTGTAATCTTTTTAAGCCTGGACTGCTGACCTCTTGGCTTTTGTCAATACCAATGCCAATCCATCTTTCACTTCACTATGGCAACATGAACAGCTCCCACAGTCCTCACCTTTAAAATCTAAATCTCTCTGCCCACCTTCCAAGACCTTCCTCTGACCTCTTCAACTTTCTGTTCTGTTTTTCTTCCCGATTTCAGCAAAACCAGTGATATTATTTCCATCTTTGCAAAGTTATCCATGAGATTAAGTTCACATCCCATCTTCCTGAAGTTTACCACAGTTGCTGCCAACTTCCTTTTGCACATGCCTCCTTGGATCATGAAAGTTTTGATATACAAGTCCCTTTTGAGTCTCCTATTAAACTTTAAGAGCCGTCCTTGGCTTCTCTCCCTCACACCTCTCACTATAGTCATAGCAAGTTTTGTTGATTTTTACTTCCAAAATATAATCTAAAATGTATTACTTCTTAAGTCATCCACTAGCTAATACCTATTCTAGAACACCAGTCTCCCTAATCTAAAGAACCTCAGCTTCCTAGCTGGCCTCTTGCTGCACTACCGTCCTAGTGCATAAAGCAGCAGAGTAATCTGTGTAAAATGTAAATAATGTAATATCCAAATTCTCTTCCCTGGCTTTCTCCAGTGGCTTTTTCTCAAACTTAGAATCTAGATTCCTCAGAATTGCTAGTAAAGTCCACAGGACCTAGCCAGCACTGTCCACTAGAATGCTCTGCAATGGTGAAAATGTTCCCTAATATGTGTGCATAACAGAGTAGCCATTAGCCACTTAACCCTTACCAAGTACTTGAAATATGGCTAGTGTGACTGAAGACATGAAATTTTCTTTTCAATTAATTTAAATTTAAATACAATTAGCAACATGTGGCTAATGGCTGTCATATTTGACAATACAGACCTTTCTGGACTCAACTGCTATCATTTTTCCTTTTATTCACTAGGAAGAAGCACCCAAGATATCTTGCTGCTTTTTGAAAATGCAAGGTAACTCCCACCTCTGAGCCTTCACCCAGATCTCCTCACTCTTCTTCTCTTACCATGGCTCATACCCTTATTCCATTCTAGTTTCTGATGCAAAAGCACTTTTTTTTTGTAGAATTCTTTCCAGGTCACTCATTTACTCAGTTTAGGCTGGTGTAACAAGAATATCACAGGCTGCGTGACCTAAACAATAAACATGTACTTTTCACAGCTCTGGAAGCTGAATGTCTGAGCCAGCATGCTGTCAGGTCAGCTCCTTGGTGAGGCCTCCTCCTGGTTCACAGATGGCTGCCTTCTTGCTAAGTGCTCACCTGGGGAACAGCAGGGAGGGAAAGTGAGCTCCTTCCTCTTTCTTTCTTTCTAAAAAGGCACTAATCCCATTGTGAGCACTCTACTCTCATGACCTAATTATCTCCCAACATCCCGTCTCCAAATACCATCACATTGGGGACAGAGTTGGAGGCACACACTCAGTCCATAGTGGTTACACTGGCTGTGTAAAATAGCTCCCTATGCTAACTCACTCCAGATAAGTCTTCCATGTAGCTTTATCACTGCCTGAAATAATGTAATGCATTTCTTCACATCATTTGTTCCCTGTGTTCTCTACTTTCTCCAGAAGTGTAGGTACAGAGTAGGTGGGAAATTGGCTTTAGGTAGGGTTGAATTTCTCAAGGTGACTCTGAACAGAGGGACAGAGGAGCAAGGGAGTAATTACAATGACGGAAAAGGGCAATCTGAGCACCCCAACTGGGTGAGAGACTATGAAAAGGGGAAAGCTCACTAGTTTAATGTATTTTATGCTCTGCTGTGGCTGAAATATTATTGGAATAGAAGTGCTATGGGGGACTGGATGGAAAAACACAGGTGCTAGTCAGAGTGGGAAGTTTGAATGGGAGATTCTGGAAAGGGTATAAATCTCATGTGGACAAAGTCTTACAGAAGTGGGTAGTTGATGTGAAAGAGGGTAGGAGACAAGATCACAGGTGAAGACATGGTTAAGCTGAGGAAGTTAGGGTATTCGCCAGAGTCATCTGCAGTGTGTGAAAATCACCATAGGAGCAGCACTGAATGAATTAGAGTAAGCCTGGCTAGATCTTTATGGAGAGGCAGAGACCCATTTGGGTTGACAGGTGATGGCAGCAGTGGGTAGAAGAACCTGAAAGCATGGACGTTAAAGCTGTGAGTTTTAAGGGAGGAGGTACAACAATCTGGAAGCAGAGTAAGGCTGATGCCTCAGTCACCAGGCCTGATTAAGGAGAGAACAGCCACCACTTGAAAGGCCTGTGGGAGGTGGCAGGGGAGGTGTCAGAGTTAGAAGTGAGGGATACATCAGAGAAGAAGTTGGGATAGAGGGGATTTTGCGACGAGTGAATCCCAGATGGTAGAGTGGAGGGTACTGACCTCTGGGGAGGTTGGGTGATGGGTTGGGTTGGCAGATGTGCTGACCTATACACACAGGAAACTCTGAGAGAAGGAGACACCCCCTACCCCCCTGTGATTTTGGTGATTGACGTTATTAGAAAAAGGGGTGTCACAGGAGTCTTTTCCAAGGTATCCAAGTCACTGTGTTCTGATAAAACAGAGTTGGAGGGACAGGGAGGACATGTGGGGTCTCATTGGGACACAGATCTATGGTGCCACTTTTCATCCCCCCCCCCCACCCACCCACCACATGGCAGTTAGGAAGGCAAGGAGGAAGTGGCACTCTGAGAGCCCAGGGAGTTCCCAGTCCTGCTTCTTTGTTCTTTTTCCTGTGTCTGACCTCAGACCTTAGGAAATACACTGACAAAATTTCAGCTACAGGGGCCACTAGGAACAGGCAACAGGTACGAGTTTCACTTCCACACAGATGAAGCATGCTCCGGGAGCTGAGAGACAGCTTGTCTCCTCTACACCTTCTGCCAAACAGCCTCTTCCCAACTCAGACTGCCTCAGGGTCATTGAAAATGACTCATGTTTCCAGACCAGTTGACTCTATGAATGACACTTATCTGTGGATAAGCATATCAGAATAAAAGCTCACAAGAAGAGATGGGGTGACAAGTTGAGAATGGTACATTCAGTTGAGGGTATAAATGAAACTTAAAATGTGGGCATCAAGAGTGGTTTTTCAAAAGGAAGCCAGATAAATTGCTCTGGAACTTGGAAGAGAGATGTCTGAGTTGGATTCAGATTTGAGAATTGTCAGCTGGTGGATGAAATAATGAGAATAGGTAAGTTTAGCCCAGAGAGATTATGGGAGAAAGAGAGGGCTCTGGAACATAAACAGAATGCTGGGAAAGACCAACATTTGGATGTTGGAAGAGGAAGATATTGTCAAGGGGACCAGAGAGGAACTATTAAAATGGTAGAAGGGGAACAAAGACAGAGTGAGAGATTTAAGAAGGGAGCAAGGGGTCCCTTCTTTTGGTAAGGTAGAAATGTCAGCAAAGGTGTTTAACTCTCCTAATTCCAAATTCAGATCTAAGGGATCAAGGTCACAGAAAAATAGAGAACTACAAAAGAAGGTATTCACAGAGGGAAGCTCATAGGAATCCTGCTAGGGAAGTAAAAGATGGGGCAAGATTGAGAGAAGGCCCTTAGGCTGTCTTTTTATAACCAGTCCAGAGATGTCATGAAGATTTAAATGAAATGGGTAATTTTCTGGCAAAATCCTAGTTAACAAATCTGACTCAAGCCAATTTAGAAAGAAAAGAATAGAATTAAAAATGGAGAAAATGTTTTCAAACTTTAAGATACATGTTAGGTTTAGATATCTGTGGCAATTTTTTTCAAACATTCAAAGAGGATATTATTTCTGGTTTCTGTGAATTCTTCCATGGGGATGTGGGGGGAACAAAATGAACAAAAAATTCATGAACATCTTTCCAAATCATTTTCTAATTCATGGCATATCCTTAAAAATAAAATCTAACCTAAACCACCAAAGTGACAGTTACTAAATAGTCTCACTTATGTATTTAGATATGGAAATAATAAAGCATTAATAATCATAACGCAGAAGTTTATTAAAAGAAAATCTCTAAGGCCAAGCAGGACTTGTTTCAGAAATGTAAGAGGAGTTTAATATTAGGATAGCTATTAATATAATCCATCAGATAAGAAAGCCAAAGGACAAAAAAAAAAAAAAAAATCACATGATCACTTCAATACTTGCCAAAAAGTCATTTGAAACAATTCCACATCCATTCTTTTTTTTTGAGACAGAGTCTCACTATATCACCCTCAGTAAAGTCCTGTGGTGTCACAGCTCACAGCATCTGGGCTTAAGTGATTCTCTTGCCTCAGCCTCCCAAGTACCTTGGACTACAGGCATCTGCCACAATGCCCAGTTATTTTTTGGTTGAAGTTGTCATTGTTGTTTGGCAGGCCCAGGCTGGGTTAGAACCCGTCAACTCCACTGTATGTGGTTGGCATCCTAGCCGCTGAGCTACAGGCACTGAGCCTCCATATCCATTCTTAATGGAAAAATCTTAGTAAGCTAAGAACATCACCTACTTTTCACACAAGAGAGGCTGTCTCAGTTTAATTGTGAACAGGACTGGGAAGCCTAGGATTCTGGTCTTAACAGAATGATTTATTTGGAAATGGATTTATCTTGAAGTCGAATTTACCTTGCATCACGTGATATTTTTACAGGATGAATAAGTACTTGTAGAGGCCTCTAAAGTGACTGCTGGTATATAGAAGAGCTGAGGACACACCTGAACACCCGTACTGTACAAAATTAGGCTTACGGTAAAACATTAGTGGCATTTAAAGTAAGTCAAGTGCTATACTGATACCTCTACTAATATTTGCCATATTGGGAAATATTGGGCAAGAAGCTCCTGTCCCTGCCCATTATGCTCTCCATGAATCCCCTAAAGAATTACAGCTACAGAAGCCACCTTATTATTGCAGATATTATGATAATCTAATTATAACAGCTACCCATTTACTTATTATATGCCAGGCACTGTGCTAAGCACTTATCTGACACTAATTAAATTAACTCTAAAGACAAAGCCACAGAGGGCATTATTATGCTCACTTTATGGAAAGGACAGTGAAACTCTGGAAAGTGAAGGGCAGGGAAGCTTGTGAAATGGCATTCCCAGGTGGCACGAGGGATTTGAACACAGCTGCTCTGATTTCAGAGCCCTGTGCTCTGCACCAGTAAGCAACACTATATTTCTTTATTAATGTTAAGAAATAGAATCTAAAAGATCTTAGATTACAAATTATTAAGAAATAGAATCTAAAAGATCTTAGATTACAAATTAATATAAGAATGAATTTCCTACGTGTCATCTATCACCAGTTAGAAAGTATAAGAGACGGTTTCTTTTTTATTATTATTATTATTACTTAAAACATTTTTTTTATTAAATCATAGCTGTGTACATTAATGCAATTATGGGGTACAATGTGCTGGTTTTATATACAATTTGAAATACTTTCATCAAACTGGTTAACATAGCCTTCACTGCATTTTCTCAGTTATTGTGTTAAGATATTTATACTCTACCCTTAGTAGACTTAACATGTACCCTTGTAAAATGCACCGTAGGTGTGGTCCCACCAAATACCTTCCCTCCACCCATCCTCCTTCTCCCCTCCCCTCCCTCTCCTCTTTCCCCTTCATTTTGGGCTACAGTTGGGTTATACCTTTCATATGGAAGTGTGAGTGCTTATAAATTAGTTTCATAGTAGGGCTGAGTACACTGGAAGAGATGGTTTCTAATAATTAGTGCCTTTACAAAAGAGGACGGGAAGGCTGCCTTGCCCCTTTACCATGTGAAGACACCCCAGGATGGCACCATCTATTTTAAACCAGGAAATAGGCCCTTAGCAGACACTAAATCTGCTGCTGCCTCAAGATTGGACTTTCCAGCTTCCAGAACTGTGATATATACATGTTTGTTGTTTATAAACTACACAGTTTATGACTTTTTAAAAATAGCAGCCTGAATGAACTAAGATGCCCAGGAAATAGCTAACAGACATTTCACTGGTTAAAAAGATATACAATGTCTCTAGATGAGAAATCTCATTATTATAAAGATTTCACTGAAATGGTCTTAAAATTGTCACAAAATTACTTCCAAAATCTTATTTTTATAATTTGATAGAAAAGTCAAAAGATAAATAAATAAATAGCACTCTAAGATGGCACTTGTATTATTGATTATCAAAGTCCTTTTAAAGCCACAATCATTAAAACAGAAGAGCAATGCAAAAGTATAGTATAGTGATCAATGCAAAAAAAAAAAATACAAAACATTAGAATATAGCAGATGACGCCAAGAAAATCTAGTACATGTTACCATTTGTTACATAATAGATATAAAATTTCAAATCAGTGAAAAAAGGAATAAATGATTCAACAAATGGTTTTAGAAAAATTGATTAATCATTTTGGAAAAAATGAGATTTATTCCATATCACATAATGACATAAATTCCAGATGGATTAAAGTGATAAAATTAAAAAGTGTATATCAAGGATCTAGAAAAAAATACAGGTTGATATTTTTCTGTTCTCCATGCAGGAAAACCTTTCTAAGTATGAATGAAAAAAAAATAGCTAAATAAACTTGAAACATTTAATACCATAAAAATAAGAATGCTTCTAAGTTGAAAATGTAATGAAACTGAAATTTTTCAGTTTCTGTGAAAATGTTGGCAATCTATGTGAAAGATCATTTGTTTACAAATTACATTAAAAAATCAATAGGAAATGGATGACAACTATTGAAATGAACAAGGACACTAACATATAATTCACAAAATAAGACAAATAATAAAAAATGAAAAGTAACTCCTCCATTGAATAAATACTATTAAAACTATAATAAAATTCAATATGTATTTGTCCTTTAAATCTGCTGATTTAAAAGGCTATGCTAGAACTCAACAACAATAAAACAAACAACCCAATCTAAAAATGGACAACATTCTTGAATAGATATTTCTCTAAAGAAGACATTCAAATAACATAGATGCTCAACCTCTCTAAACATTAGGGAAATGAGATCAAAGCCCCCAGAAAACAACTAATGTTGGTGAAGATGTATGTGGAGAAAATGGAACCCTTGAGCATTACTGGTAGGAATTGTGCAGGCACTGTGGAAAATGGTATGCTGCTGATTCCTCAAAAAATGAAACTTAGAATTAACATATGATCCAGCAATTCCATTTCTGGTTATACACCCAAAAGAAATGAAAGCAGAGATTTGAAATGATATTTGTACACCCATTTTCATAGCAATATTATTCACAACAGCCAAAAGGTAGACGCAACCCCAATAGATAAACAGAATGTGATATATACATACAATGAAATATTAGCCATTCTTACAAGGAAGGGAATTCTAATACATGCCTCAACATAGATTAACCCTGACAACATTATTTTAAGTGAAATAAGTCAGTCACAAAGGGAAAATATTATATGATTCCTCTTATAAGAGATACCCAGAGTAGTCAAACTTGTACAGAGAAAAAGTAAAATGGTAGTTGCCAGTGGTAGGGAAAGAGGGGGACAAGGAATTAGTGGTGAATGAGCACAGAATTACAGTTGAGGATAATGAAAGAGTTCTGATGACGGATGATGACTATGTCTGCACAACAATGTGACTATACTTAATGTCACAGAAGTGTATGCTTAAAAACGGTTAAAATGGTAAATTTCACATTATGCATAATTTACCACAGTTAAAAAACAAAAACCTTTAGGTGGTTCATTTTCATGTCTGCATAGAGTGAAATCTGAACAAGAAAGAGGATAAACTAGAAACAAAGTTCTCACCAACTCACCATTTATTAGATTAATGATAAATCTTAGCTTAGACTTAAAGGATAAAAATAAGTAAATAAATAAAATATTTCCCCCAAGAATCCCAGACACGAACTGACTTTTGTATATATTTGAGGATCAAATTTAGACCAAAAATGTTGGTATGGGAACCCACAAACTGAGTAACTAACAAAAATTGGTTTTTATTACCAATGACATACATCCTAGGGGACTTGACAAAAGCAAGTCCTTTGCAGTGGGACCATGCCCATTCTCTCCAAATAGATTTATAGATTCAATGTAATCCCAGTCAAGATCTTAGCAGGTGTTTAATGCACATTGATCAAGTGATTCTAAAATTCCTATGGAAATGCAAAGAGCCTAAAATAAACCCAAGCCAATTTTTGAGAAGAACAGCAAAGCTTATATTTAGGACAGTGTCAGTACAAGGATAGACAAAGAGATGTGACAGAATGGAAACCTCCACATAAACAAATCATTAGTGACAAAGGTAAAAATGAATCTCGACTCTTACTTTACACCATAAAAAAATTTTGAATGGATTATAGATCTACATGCAAAAGGTAAAATAATAACAATTTTAGGAGATAATACAGGAGAGTACTTTCATGTCTTTGGGGTAGGAAAAAATTTTATAAGCTGGGTACAGAAAGCACAACCATGCAGAAAAATGTTTTAAAATTGGGTCATATGAAATAAAGAATTTCTGTTAAAATGAAAAAAACAGTAAGCCTTTTTTTCAGAACAGAATAAGATATTTGCAATATATTTCTTTCTCAAAGTTCTCATCCAGGATATGTAAAAATATTCCTATAGAATTTAGAAAAAGATAACCCAGTAGAAAAATAGGCAAAAGACTTGAACAACTGTACAAAAAAGTAATCAATTGCCAATAAATAAATGAAAAACTGCTAAGCTCATTAGTTATTGGGGAAATGGAAGCTAAAGCCACATCCCAACATGATGCTGAGTGAAAGAAGCCAGGCATGAGATACTAGGATTCTATTTAGTAAAAGTTCAAAAGTAAGCAAGCAATTTGTTGTTAGAAGTGAGGATACTATTTACCTTTGGGAAGGTAGTCCAGAAGCAGGTATGAGAGAGATTCTGGGATGCCACTAATATTCTATTTTGTGATACATGTAGTAGTGATTACACATGGGTTAAGAATTTTATGTTTTTGAAAATTCATTTAAGCTGTAATCTGATACTATAGGCACTTTTTCATATGACATTATACTTCAAGGAAAAACTTACTAAGAAAAAAAGAATGTAATATAACTTTTCTGAGGTCATTATGATAATGAGAATAAAATACCTTAGAAGTGTTTGTAGTCGGACTTAGTACTGGTAAGACGATTTCTTGTGAAACTAATCAGAAATATATACAAATGTTGATATCTCAGGATGTACATTTTAATACTTTTTACCTATGTGATAGTGGGAAAGAACCTAAATGTAAATCAGAAGGTATTGATGAAATAGATGTGGTAGAACAATGAAATGAAATATTATGCCATCTTTAATATTCATGTGATCAATTATTTAAGATTATTAGAAAACTATGTTCAACATTAGGTAGAAGAAAAAGTATAGTGTGCCTTTAAGTATACAGTATTCTAAGTTTGTTTCCAGTGAGTATCTGCATAAAAAGGAAATATGCATAAAAGAGACATAGCAAAATTTAAGAATACTTATTTCTGAGTGGTTGTGTGATAAATAAATTTTTTCTTTTTTAAGTTTTCGTGTGTCTTCTAATTGTTACTCTGAATACTTTTTATTTTTGTTATCATGACAATAATTTAAATAGGGATGTAGTTAACCTTGTAAATCTAGCTCCATCTGAGTAACACTCAAAATTACTTGGGCAACAAGCAGGTCACCTTTGCTAGAGCCTTTTCTTAGGGTTTACATGTAAATGGGAAATGAAGAAAGGAGTGATTCCCTTGAGTACTTTGGATGGAAGGGAAAGAAGCCAATAGAGAGGCATGAATCTTGCTTTCTTTGACATCCTATAATCTTTACATTTCTCAAATTTGGCTAGAAAATAAATCATGTGGATACCTTTAAAAAATAACATTTGCTTGGGATCCTTTCTCAGGGATGTTAATTTAGTAGGTCTAGTCTATGGCCTAGGTTCCCTAGGGATTTCAATGTAAAGCCATGATTCTATTTTCTTTTGTCTTTTCCCCTGAGGAGAGTTAAATTCCTTATCAACAATAGTTTTACAGATACGTAGGTAGGAGATGTACCAGGTGCAAAGCTGGAGCTCAGTAAATAGTTGCTGATAAATGGACACAGAAATCCTTCTGGGAAATTCAGGACATGTCCTCATGGTTAGGGATTTCTTTTTCTTATGTTAGATCACAGTCCAGATTCAGAGGGGACCATCCAGGAATGAGAAAAGTTGGTCCAAGGCTCCAATGGGGCACTGAGTGGCTTATATCACCCTTTTGAAATCTAGGTAACATGCCAGTATTCTCTGGCCTATCTTCTTTAGAAAGAAAAATAGCTGAGATGAAATCTCACTGTAGTCGATACCATAACTAAAAGTCTGAAAAGAAAAATTCAGTTATACTATTGGAATGTCAGTTGAGGTTACTGAAATTATTCCAGGGATGACATTTGGAGTTGGCTAGTGGTAACAGTAACCCAATTGGAAATGTGTACTGGGAATAGATAGTGCTTTAAGAAAGTATATGCTTACAACATGTGAGGGATTTTACATATGCTTAGGCCTTACATAAAACCTCATCAGCTGGATACCAGCATCACCATTCTAGAGACAGCAAAGTTGAGGCAATGTGTTAGGTTTGTCACGCTGGGCAACTTGGTTACAGAGGAATTTTTCTTTATATTCAATGGTTTCTGTCGAGCACTTGGAAAATAAATTAGGTTGTGGTTATTATCCTTCTGGAATAATTAGTGGAAAGATAGAGCAGTAAGTTATATTAGTGGCTTTCAAATTTTTTCAATTCGACTAGCTTCATAAAAAATACAAAAACTACAATCACATTAAGGTACATTACTGCTTGTGCTTACAGGAATTTACTCTGAGGAAACTGTAGTGGGATACACGAAGTCCAAGACAAGCTTCCTAGATATGGATATTACCAATTACTATTTGTGTGATCTTGGTGAGTCACTGCCTTTCTCTGGGCCTCAAGACTCTAAAGAGTGAAATAAAAGAGGATATTAAAATAACAGTGGAGACCCTTTATGAATCTGAAATAAGCTGTGAATCCTTCCCCTAGATGATGCATATATACATGTACAACTTTGAGTGCTAGTTTTGATTATTCTCAGATTTTCCAAAAACCATCCATTCCAAAAAATATATTCCATGCTTGATTAAAAACACCCAGAATAATGTGCTAATGGGATCACAGTCATGTTTTAAAAAAGAATCCTTATCTTTTAGAGATGCAACTTGATAGTATATTTATGGGTGGACTTATTTCATATCTGGAATTTCATTTAAATTAGTGATTAGGAGATTAGTGGTCCTAGGAGATTAAGTTCATGATAGTTCTTTATACTATTTTCTCTACTTTTGTGTGTACTGAAATTTTTCATAATAAAATAACTTTCACAATAAACATGATCAATAATTTAAAAAGTAACCACAATAGAAAACCTCTAATGTTTCCAATTCTACTAATAATATTCTATGATTTAGCATTTCAAAGCTTCTGCAAAGAATATGGATATCTGGTAACATTTCAAGTGTCAGGACATTGGATCATCATTTTCTCCTAATAAACCCTCTAGGCTAGAGAGCCTGTTGTGCCCCATTGTCCAGATGATTATGACATTCCATTTAATTTCTTCTATAAATATACTTTTGGGGAAAGAGTAGCAAAATGAAATGCAAAAAAAGCTGCAAAAGCACTGGACACTAATCTTTCACGTAATAATGTGGCTCAATTTATTTTCATAAATTTCTTAAGATGGAAGACACATTCAATATTGCAGATGATGTTTAGCGATGTGTAAAACACTGAGGACAGCAGGTGAGAAGGGAAGATGTGAAATAGTCTGTAAACATGGGAGAGAGTTGTATGGTGGCTCCTGCAACTTGGGCCCTGTCCTGTCTGTGTCACCCAACTAGCTGTGTGGTCTTGAGTAGATCACCTAACCTTTCTCAGTTTTTACTTTTCTATCCATAAGTGGAAATAATGACAGGATTTTCTACTGTGAAGATTAAGATTGTGCCTGACTCACAGTAAGCATTCAACAGACACTCACTACTGTTCTCTCAACTATGGAAAAGTAAAAATTGGTGAAAAAATATGGAAGATATAAATCAAAATGCTATCAATAGTTGCCTCTAGATTGTGAAACAATGGGTGTTTTGCTTTTTTTTTTTTTTGTCTTTTTGTCATTTTTCATCTGGACGTTTCCAGTATCTACACAGAGTATTTGTTACTCTTATAATCAGAGAAAAAGAAGTTCTTCTGAAGTCGTAATTCTGAAAGTCTTCCTGAAAAAGTTTAATGCCTAGAGGGGCCTGAACCATGTTTGTCCCATGAGGTCTTTTACAAACAAAACCACTTCATGAGAGAGTAAGATGGAATGATTACTACTGTCCAGTTCACAATTTCTTCACCAGGTTTCCATGTTTAGGGGGGAAGATCTTTGTAAATGCCAATGAGCTTTAACATATGGCCTTCCTGAGATAGAATAAATAGAGCCTTCCTCTTCTTTTTCATGTCATCCTGTTCCTTATTACACGTCCCCCCACACCAGCAGGTTAGTCTTTTATAGGAATATGGATCCCTTTGAGACTACCATGAATGCTGTGCTAAGAAAAACTCACATTCAGGCACACTATTTTTTAGTCAATTCCCTAGGGTTTGTGGGGCCCCATAGCTCATCTGCATTGATTAAGAACACCAACGCCATGATAACACAGTTAGGAATGTATAAACACACATCAGGTGCGTAGACCACCTTCTGAACAATTGACTTGTACAAATCTAAACTATAAGCCTGAAAAATTGGTGGATAATTATGGGAATTACATATGAAGTTGTGCTTTGCCAAATAATTTACATTAGGACATCTATAAATAGAAAATCCATACAGTGTGTGTGAACCACACTGCTGCTTACTCAAATGCTAAGCTCTTTCTAGAACACACTTAGTGCAGAGCAACAGGCCCGATTCAGAAAGTGTTCACCAGCTTCACCTCTTGAGTTTAGCTACACTCATTTATGGAATTCTATACTGCTTTTGAAATAACAACTAACCTATGTCACTTTGCAGACTGATGGAAGACAATAATGAGACACGCAGAAACCTGAGGTAGTGCATGTGTGTGGGACATGAGACTGCTTTGGAGTAGATTGTCTGAGATGACATGGATTCCATCTCCTTATCTCAGGAAGGAAAAAAATACAGTTTGGCTGCATGACTTTGTCCTAACACTTGTACCCAGGATGGACATTAGGGCATCGCATGTATTTTTCACAATGATCCTAGAAGGTGGGGTCTTTTCCCCTCATTTGCAACTGAGTTTTAGAAAAGCTGACACACATAACCCAGGTCTGGCAGCTGGTAATTAGCACAAAAAATTAAACTAAATTACAAAACTTTCTGTCTTAAATGGTTACCTTCAGGAAGCCAGGATATGTACAGGCCTCACCATTACACCAAATCCCCTTGCCACTAAAGCTCTGATTTTGACAAGGGCTGCCAGGGATGTGGGTGAAGGGAACCAGGATTGCACTTTTCTCTGCCCCATCTGACTTGCTTTCCAAAGTGGCATTCCCCTTTTCCTTTGCTACTGATGATACATACAGGGACTGCCTCGCATTCCAAAAATGCCTGGGGAACTTACAAAGAAATCAAAGAGTCAGGAGCCCTGCACTTGAAAGAATCCATATAATACCAAACTCCATCTTAGGATTTTCACTCCCAGTTGAGTTGCCTTTTGGTATTGCAAGGCTACCAGCCACATTTTACTTCATCCTCTTCCAAGATTTCCAAATGCGTGTGGCAACCCAGGAGAGTTTCAGAGGAAGCGTAAGGGCGACAGAAGTGCTGCGGGATTGGTCTGAGTAAATGTACCAGTGTAACTTTCATAAAAGCAAGTGTAAGTTCTTTACAGTATTAACTTCCACAAGAGGAGCATCAACTTTCAGGCAAATGTAGTTACTTCCCTTTCACTAGACTTTTTGTTGTTGTTGTTGTTGTTAAACTCTGAAGTTAGAGATAAGACCTGTCAAGCAAAGGGTCTCTGAGACCCTTGGGATATGGAGACTTATCCCTCAGCTGTCTCCATCCTTCAGCTTTCAGAAACTGCCTATACCAGACGCACTTGGGGCACAAGCAGGTTCAAAGCACAGCACAACCGAGCCCCCACCCCACAAGAAACCTATCTCTGAATCCAGCGTCAACATGAATTGCGTGTGCGTCTGTGTCTTGGTGAGAAGGCTGGGTCCACAGGGACGTGGTCCAGCATCATTAGTGGCGGGTCCTGCTGGACGTTCAGGTCTCCAGGGAGGGACAAAGAGTCCTTGAGCCCTGGCTAAACTAGGGACGCGATGCGTCTCAACCCCTGGCGCCAGTGCCAGATTAGAGGCGACAAAGCTGGGCAGAGAGAGGAGAGGAGAATGAGTTTGTGTTCTCTTGGGGCAAGTGTGCGCGAGGTACCTTGGATTCCTGGCTGCTGGTGGATGCAGGAGAGGGCGGCTGCTCGGCGCTCGCCGCCTCCTTGGGCAGCCCGTCCACCCCGTCCTCCCTGGCGCCGCTCGGAGGGATCATCGTGGCCGCGCGGGAACGGTGTTGGGCTCCCGGAGGAACAGCGAGGGACTGCTTTCCTGCGGTGCGCCCTGCGGTGCGCTAGGCTACTCAGCTCCAGGTCCCGGGGACTTCCATCTTCTCGGAGGCGCCTGCGTGTCCTCCTCTGGCCTCGACTCCGTCCGTCCCTGCCCACCTCCCCGGCACTTCGGCGGGCTGCAGAAGAGCAAGCTCTCCCTGCTCCGCTCCACCAAACGCGCGGCCACCACGCCGGCGACCTCTCAGTCGTGACTGCCACCCGGCAGCCGGCAAGTGGGCTCCAGCTCCAGCGCCCAAGGAGGAGGGAGGTGGAGAGGCAGCTCGGGGCGGGGCTCGGTGGCCAACGCCGGGAGTAGTGAGAGCAGGCGGGGGCCAGCGCCCTGGAGAGCTCTGGGGGAGGCTAGACGTGCACCCACACTGGGTCAGGGGTGATTCCTTAGGAAGGATAGTGAAAATTCAGACCACTTCCGAGAGAAAAGAAAACCTGTGACGTGTACAGCCAGGAAGGACCACCTGCAACCACTCCCTCATTCCTCACCCCCTAGAAATAATGACTCTGAAAGAGACAGTGACTTAGCTGTTAATAGGGCTCACCCAGTGACAGAGAGCAGTGATCAGAGCCGGGTCCCCTGACCCATGGGCACTGCACTTCCTCCATTCAGCTCTGATCTAAAGCAGAGAGGTAGCGCACTTGGTGTGTCTGGACACCTGTTTCTCATCTGTCGTGTATTTATTTTGCTGAGCCTTTTACACTTTGCCCCTTATTTAATACTCACGGACATGTGTCTACGTAATATACTTCTATTTTATGGATGAGGAAATTGAGGTTTTAGGAAGGCTAAGTAATCTGCTTTTAGTTACTACACTATAATTTGTGGAACTGGGATTTAAAACCATTTGGCTTCAAAATCTATGCCTTTTTGACTGTGGAGCCTCAAATGTAAGCTAAGTCCTAGAGGCTAAAGAGCAGTTGGATGTTGCAGTATAGCTAGGAGTTCAGGACTAGTCACTGAGGGGCAAACCAGTGTGTTTGATTAAATCTTTTGGAAATACACGTGGAGAGTTAGTCCCATTGGATAAAGGTACAGAAGGGTACAGTTTCTTTTGAAGACACAACCTTAACATGTCAGTTAAAGAAAAACATCTAGATATTTAAAAGCATCTTTCCCTCTATTAATACAAACCTCCCTTCTTAATTTTTTAACAGAAAATTGTAAATGTATGTTCAGATTTTTTAATGAACTGTAAATGTTTGCGAGACTAACTTCAAAGGTGTGTAACCTGTATAGCTGCACAGGGCCGTGCCCTTGGTTTAATGCTCTGATATTTCCATCTTGAACTTCTTAAAAAAATTAATAACCAGCAGCATTTTCCTTTTGTACTTGACTTTGTGAATTATGTATCTGGTCCTGCATGCTTACTCAGCTCATGTCCTTTGGAAAGAACTTATTACTCTTTCCATACCAGACATCAACTGCAAGCTCCTGTCCTAAGTGTCAGCTTCTTACTCAGCATTTGGTGCTCAGAATGCTGTGAATTCCCCAGTGAATCTCAGCCTCTCATTTGACCAGGCCAAATGGCCACAGCTTTTCCTCCTGATTGCTGGAGGCCAAACACAATTCCTGATTGCTCAGTAGAGATAAAATTCTAGCAGCCAAAGTCAGGACAGTAGCAACCGGTGCACAGGTGTACAACGTATCTTCATGGAGCCTCTATTCTGTATCAGATGTTATGCTAGAAACTCAGGCTAGAGCAGAGAGAAAACTGATTAAGCCTGCTTTCCTGGAACTGGAGTCTGGTGAGAGAGAGAGAGAGATTAATGAAATCACGCAGACATACATACACATACAAACACACACTTTTAATAAACCATGATAAATATAGGACTTTAAGGAGTGTGTACAGATGTGAGGTCTGAACTACAAGGGTCCAGAGAAGTATGCTAAAGGAACTAAAACTCCCAGGGTTTATTGGCAGTTCCAGTCTTGAAGAGCAAACATACCCTGGACAACAAGAAATGTTCAATCTTTGGATTTTGTTTTTTTTAGGAATTGAAGATTTCACCCTTCATTTTAGTAAATGCTTAGCTCTAATTAGCCATAGTATTATCCAAAAGTGTATGTTCAAATGTTGTCCCAGTAAGGAAAATTTAAAGAAGCTAGTACCTCTCTCCTTATAACCTAACCTTTGTCCCAGTAACAGAAATACTTAATCTGATAAATAAACCTTTCCTAGGAAATTATAGAATTACCCATGGTTTCCCCAACTAAATCAAGGCTTTGTTTATGTATTTTTTTTCCTCCAAATAAGTTTTTTATCTATCCAATCATATGTTATCTAGCTAATTCCTCTTATTCTTCAAAACACTTCTCTAAGCGTTTATTACTCTTGAAATCTTTGACCCATTTATCTGATTTAAATCCTCAAATTAATACCAGGTATTCATAGCATCTTTGCTTAACTAATCAATAATTAACAAGATGGTGAGAAGAGGTTGCTCTTGTGGTTCTCAAGTTTTAAACTGGTCTAGTCACTAGTTATTCCCAATGTCCTCAACACCCTGAAAAGAGAAATAGTTCAAATGCTTCTTGGAAAGAGTGGGATTTCTAAATCTAATAAGCACCACCTCAATATTGAGGATCTTGTCTTTATTGGCTTACAGGATGGTCATAAAATGAGAATTATGGCTATCTATGAGTGTGGGGCTTCTTGATCTGCAGGGAGGTAAGAGGGCTGCAAAGGGATATTAGATTCACAGCTCTTCTCTGAAAGCAGAAATGTTTCCTTGAGTCTGTGGGGAGAGGGCTACTCACAGAAATGGAAGGCAGTGTATTTGAAGCTTGGGTCACAGGTAATGCTGGTTTTGCATTTAGATGATCATGTCTGAGTCTGAATCCTGGAATGATGAGTATTCTTCCTTGTTGTCACAAAACCCACACCTGGACCTGGTATTGAAAGGACACTGGTATATAGCTAACAATGCCCAGAGGACAGTGGAGAGGATGGATAGTCTCCATGTCCTGGGAGATGGGGTCAGTGGATGGTAGACCAGCAACGTGAGCCTTAGAAGACACCTGATGAAGCACTGATGTCCTTGAGCCTTTTCTTGGCCTGGTGTGAGATTCCCCTGCTGTCTCCCAGGAATGTAGCAGTGAGACCCCACAAAAGACTGGAGGTCCTGCATTAGAAGCTGTGGCGACACTTTAGCTATGGCTATCAAGACGACCTAATTTCTTCTGCAGGCTAGTAAAGCCTGAGGAAAAAACATTTGCAAATAATTATTCTATGTCTCAAGTCCATAGCAAGACCTTGTGATTTTTGTCAATTCCCTTCATGGTCCATTTCACTCTGGTTGCTGCATAAATATCAGACCAGCAGAAGTGTGAAGTGTATAGAAATTTATCTCCACAAACTTCAGCTGGAAGCTCTCACTCCTGGTTCATTTACTCATTCATTAATTTGTAAAGTGGGCAAAACTCTCCTCCTGATCGAATCCAATTGTGTTTTGTAGTAAACACTGTTGAGCAGAAGACTGTATTAATGCTTTCAACCTTCTCCCATTTCTGTGCTCCAAGTTTGGATAAAGACACTGGATTTTCATCCTATGGACTTTGGCTTCCTGTGAGGCATTAGGTAAAAAAGACACAAGTAAGCCTGCTTGAATAAATCAGCCACACTTGTGAAGGGTACCAGCAAGGAAAAGGAAAAGAGAGATAATAAGAATGTTCAAAAAATGGTGTACTGACAAGGAAGGAGGGAGGGTCTCAAGGAACGGCTGTCTGTCCATATCTGATGTGTCAAAGTCATTGTAGATAGTGAGATATATGAGAGGGGCACAGGACTTGGCAATTAGATTGCTGATTGTGGCTAGGATATATTGGGCTTCTAATATTTATAAACATTTTGTATATGTTATTTCATTTAATCCCTACAAAACCTTAGCTAGATAAAGTATCCTAGGTTCTACAGTGAGTGTGGGAACAAAGACTGAACTCAAATGTAACCTGCTCCTGAGCCAAGTTTTTGTGAGACTGCTCTGCTGGTCACAAAACACCTAGACAATAGTAGAACTCAGATCTGCAGAAAAAGGCAGCAGGCCTCCAAGGGAAGAAGAGTGCAAATTGAGAGCCACAGACATAAGGGAAGATATAGGGAGAGTCTGCAGATAATGAAGTAATTAATGAACAATCTATTCTTTGAAGGTGATAGCCAAGAAGTCCAGACAAAAGCAGGTAGGAAGCATCAGCCATTAGCATAACTCACTACCCTCCAGCTACCTTGCCTGATGGTGCTGTCCTGCATTCTAGAGAAAGCAAATGCCTTGCTCAAGGTCATCTGGTTAACAACAAAGAAAATGAAATCCCTGAATTTGAGCTTTGAGCAACTGTTAAAGCTAGGCTTCAGGCCTGGTGTGGTGGCTCACACCTGTACTCTTAGCACTCTGGGAGACCATGGAGGGTAGATCAGTTGAACCCAGGACTTCAAGACCAGCTGGAGCAAGAGCAAGACCCTGTCTCTAATAAAAATAAAAAAACTATCCTGGCATTGTGGCAGTCACCTGTAGTCCCAGCTCCTCAGGAGACTGAAGCAAGAGGATTGCTCAAGCCCAAGAGTCTGAGATTGTTGTGATCTATGATGTCACAGAACTTTACCCAAGGCAACAGAGTGAGACTCTATCTAAAAAAAAAAAAAGAAGAAAAGAAAAGAAAAAAATAAAGCTAAGTTTTAGTCTTCATAGAAACTTGAGATTGGTCTTTCCTCAGTATCAAAGCTAATAATTTAATGTGCAGACTGATATTTTCAGGGCAAATGAAATATGGCTTAAGTATCCGTGTTTTTTCTTTCTTTGTGCCACTAATACAATAACAACAGCAATAATAATAGTCAATCACATTGTATAGTACTGTTTGACTGCAGTACTATAGTACTGTTTGTACTGTTTGACTGCAGAATTATCCCCACTGGAGTTTCCTTGAAAAGGGTGGGAGAATAAAACCTAAGGCTCATATAGCTGCCTACCTTCTAGGTTAAGATCTGCCTCTCTTCTCTAAAATGCGTGGCAGCTTCTAGCTGGTTATAACCTTTGAGATACAGGCAGCTTGAATCTTTATTCTATATTTGGTGGAGAGGCCATGAACCTACAATCCAAATATCCTAGCTTTTTTGATTAAAAGAAGCAAGATTTTAGATAATTTATTTTCTCTCTCTCAGGCTCATTTTCCTTAGGTGAAAAATGGGATAATAATCCTAATTCATAGTTTCTGTGAGGATTAATGTCTGATATCATCACCATCATTGTCGTCATCAGCCGTATGATTTGGGGCAAACGTACTTGGTTTGAATTGGGTTTGCTGTTCATTACAGCCAAATACATACACAATATTTAAAGTAGATTTATTTTACATTTCTACAATAGTTAATAGCTCCTGTGTAGGTATTTTAGAAGCAGTGAATATCTAAAATTAGTTGGTAATGCATGTAAAGTAAATACATCTTGTAGATATCGGTCATTTAGCTTTTAACTTTATATATCCTCTTCTATGAGTTCAGGGTAATTGTTTAAGAGGCATATGATCCAGCCCACCCTGGCCTTATTGTTCCTTAAAAATTTCTGGTTTACTCCATTCCCAAGCTTTAGTGACCATAGTTCCTTGCGTCTGAGGATTCTCTACTATTCCCTATGGCAAGCTCTTCTCAGTTTTGAACCTCAGTGCCTAACATCTGAAAACATGGTGCTTCTTTCTGACTTTTTTTGATGTATACATGCTCCATGACGTGAAAAGCCTCATCTTTCCTCTTCACCATATATCCCTGATGCTTAGGTGATCATACAGTAGATTCTCAGTGAATATCTGTTAAATGAGTGTATAATGGGAAAAAATCAAAACCCACATAGATTAAGTACTTAATCCCAAAGTCAATTAATAGGTAGCATGATAAACAATGTCTGTTGACTTATTCACCAATCCACCAAACCAAATAGTCATTGCTTTATTCAACTTTAAAATATATTACCAAACCACCAGCTGTACGAGTTTCTTTTCCAGTTTCTCAGGTTTATTATGACATTATGTGTGGCATTTATAAATAACCTTTTGCAAATAATAGCTATATTATTTTTCAGGAAATCTTCAAAAAGAATAGTGAATTTATTAAAAATCTTCTAAAATTCTTCCGCTTATTGGTAATTATTATTAGCATTTTTGATAAACCTTCTAGAAGAACATGCATATGTGTATATATTTGAAATTTGTTATTTATTTATATATTAATCAAATGATCTCAGGACATTAAGCATTTTTAAACCTTCTTTCCCTTCACTAATATGTGACAGTGATAGATCTGGGTCAATAAATATTAAGTATATGCCATCTTTTTTCAATGACTCTGTGTGTTCCACTACATAAGTGCACCATAATTTATTTATGAAGGGTAATTTATGCTTTTTTGCTAGGAACAGTTAGAGAGCAATCAGAACTCATTATCTCTTTTATTCCTAAATAGCTACTTGGCCCAGTAAGTACTATTAGACCCATTTTGTAGATGAGGTTGTTGGAAGGCTGAAAGGATTTATGACTTCTCTAATGAGATATGAAGAGTGCAGAGTGAGAATTCCAGCCCACATCTTAGGACTCTGTTTGAATATATAAGCAAAAAACAAACAATCACCTAAACAACATGATTTGAGAGCAGGTGCAGGGGAAGAATAAGGTCTGCCTAATAGTGGAAAGGATATTGGAGAAGATTCCAGTGGAATTAGAAAGGTGACTATAATTTTTCTGGAAGGATAAGGGGAAACAAACAATCTCAAGCATTTTGAGCAGAACGTACTGAGCCAGTATAGACATGGAGGTATGTATAAGCAAGGAGTGACCAGGTTTACTTCTTAGAATACCACCATTTGTTTCTTTGGGGAGTAACATTTACTGATCACATAGGCAATGCTTGAACAAAGAATATGTTTGGAGCTGTAGAAAGTCTTTGAATAATGGTTTTTAATACTTTCATAAATGGCCCATGAAGAAACTTGGATCTCAGGAAGACTGGAAAGAATGCTATTGGTTGTGACTTGTAATAGAGGAAGGAAAAAACATCATAAGCATTGCTGTAGGGTTAAATGGGTCCCAGAGTAAAGAAAGAACCAGAATTCACAGAGTTCTGAAGGACACATCTAGAATCTTCATTCCTGGAAGCCAGATACAGAGAGCTCTTGTTCCCTTTGAGGCAGGAACTGATTCCGTATATGGGGTCTTACAATTCAAACACACATATAAGTTGCACATTTACAACCTCTAGGGGATTATAAATATTCCACTTAATCACTGCGTATCTTCAGTGATGTTCCCTAGAAGTGAGGAAAAGGTCTAACTTTTAAAACAAAGAAAAGGAACTCCAGCAAAAACGAATAATAGTTGATGCTCTTTATCCATAAAGCTTTGCACTTTTTTTTGAAATATGTTCCAAAAGCTTGTAGGGCCATGCTGGCAGCAAATGAATCTCACAAATTCTCTCCACTATGTGTTTTCCAGGATGGGAGTTACAGGACTGCTTTGTCTTTCTGCCTTCTGTAACCCTCTCTGTTCCTTCATTGCTCACTTGGCAGCCATGAGCCATCCATCAGACTCTTGAGAATTGGCCTGGAAAAGATGACTCAGTCCCTAAGCCTTAAATGCCAACTTTCTTCCTCTGTAGCTGAGGCAAACATACCCATAAAGCCTGGACTTAAGAAACATACCTATGTATTATCTGCCTTTTTTCTTGCAGAGTTGGCCAAAAAAAAAAAAAAAAAAAAAATGGAGATTTTTGTCTCCTGAAATGTTAATAATAGTTAACGATAGTTAATAAAGATAGCTTATGAGATGCAGGGTATGGTGGGAAACAGTACCAACAGGGTTGTAATTCAAGCAGACCTTGAGGTGGAGGTGGTTTTTGACTGCATCTTGGTCCTCTGTTTACTCCCTGAAAGGCAAGCTGCCACAACACCAACGTCTTCTGAGCAAATGGCCCAGGACTTTGAGCAGGCCCAGCCTGAGTATCAACTTTGTATTGTGCAGAATTATTGAGTTCCCTAGAATGGAAGTAGAGCTGTTAATGTGTAAAATGAGATAAATACCTAGATTTTATTTTATTTTTTTTGAGACAGACTCTTACTGTATCACCCTTGGTAGAGTGCCGGGGCATCCTAGTTCACAGCAATCTCAATCTCTTGGGCTGAAGTGATCCTCTTGCCTCAGCCTCCCAAGTAGCTGGGGCTACAGGCCGGGCCACAATTCCTGGCTATTTTTAGGGACAGGATCTCACTCTTGCTTGGGCTTGTTTTGAACTCCTGAGCTCCAGCAATCCAGAGTGCTAGGATTATAGGCATGAGCCACTGCGCTGGCCACACCACCTAAATTTTAAATAAAAATTTATGCTATTTTTCTACTTGCTTTTCCTCAACCCACTTAAGATAGTGAGTCACCATGTCCTATTGTTTCAACCTCTTGTGTGGTCTTGGTGGTAAAGAGTTAGTACTCAGCCTAAGGTATTTGAGATAATTACAAAATAAGCTGTAGACATCCAAATGAATAAGGTACTTATTTTATTCACTGATTTATTTATCAAAAGTTGCTGAGGCCTGCTCCTTATTAGGCACTTGATTATTAATGGCTTTAGGGATATAGAAAGGTATTTGTATATTCCCTGACGCAAAGAAAAATTCAACTTAGTGAGAATAAGGGAACTGGGGACAAATATAAACTGCAAGTATGAAGAGAGAGCTATGGAAATCTGGAGAAGAAAGGACTAATTTATTGAAGGCTTAGCAGGGAATTCACCAAAGAACAAATGAACAATAAGAGAGGTAAGTAGCAGTTTTCCAGGAGGAGGAGAGGAAGGTCATTGGCACCTTAAGATAGGTATACGTCCATGGCTATGTTTTCTTATGGCATGTTTTAGGGCTGTTTATTTTCACTTATTATTATGACTTTGGAGAATTGTAGAAGGGACCCAGAATTGAGTTATTCATTGCACATTGCCATCATCCGTCCTTGCAAATCCTCTTTCTCATTTTAACTTATTTAATTAATTGTCCAAAATTTACCCTAATCCACATTTGAAATTCCCTCCTCTCAGTGATGCCCACTATAGTGTCTTCAAAATATATATCTTAGACATGAATGCATATTTGAAAATTATGTGGGGCTACTATACGTGTATAGGTTGTTTTGAATTGTATTAAACATTGGACTATGGCATATTTCTTCTTTCTAACATATCACAGGAAAGATAGTTTGATTTTTAAAACTACATTAAAAATAAAATATGCAAAGATGATACAAAATCAATAAAGACCATGTCGTTGAATGTATTCTCTTTCATAGTTGTATAGAATTCTATTGTATGAATGTGCTGTGATTCCCTTCATCTATTATGTGTTACTGTTTTCATGGACTGTTGCATAGTTTCTGGGGTTTTGCCTGTCATGAATGCTGCTACTATGAACATTCTGACTTTGGATGTTAAAATGTAAGCATGAATTAAGGGTTCCAGTTGTTTTCTTCAACATTTATGCAGTCATTATTTTTAATTTCATCACTGAGGATTTATTAGCATTTTTCTGGTGACTAATAAAATTTAGCACCTTGTCATATAGTTTTAATCATTCAGATACCCTCACATACATAGGGTAAAGCATGTAGACAGATACATACTGTACTATATAATTTATAAAACGTTCCAAAACAACATCCTGCTAGTCCCTAGAGTTAGATGTCATGACAATGGTTATCCTGGGGAGGAAGGATGGTTATAATTGGGAAACCATGGTATAATTCTATCATTTCATTATACGCTGTGATAACATAGGAAGTTAGACAATAGTAACTGGTGAGCTTACCTGAAACACCTGCAAATTTGATAAGAAGCAGATAAATAATTCTAATTAAATTGAGTAGACTTCCACTGTGAGAATATGGGGTAGACATATTTTTTCCCTATTTGTTTATTTGTCTAAAGACATCTAATGTCCCTGGATATTATATATAATAAAAGAAACGTAACAAGACTTTGAAAGGTGGAAAGATAAAGGTGGACTGACGTGGAATTTCAGGACTCAAGGTGAGTTCCCTGGATTTTTAAAAATTTTTGCCAGTGGGAACAGACAAGAAATGCTCCATTAATAGCCTGTTCCTTGTAACCAAAGGTCTAGGAAAGTGGGCAGCCTAGCAAGGCAGTGACTTTTAGAGAAAACTGCTCTATTCCAGCCTAACACTCCAGAAAACACTATGGCTATACCTTGATCTATGGACTAAATAGGGAGCCCAGAATTTTCACACTTACCATGGTGTAAAGAGGGATGTCAAAAACTAAGATGAGTAGGGACTAAGGCCCTGATGGTATCAGGGGATCGGTAATAAAGATCCCCTTCTCCTGGGAGATCTAGACTTCTGTCCTACCTGGTGGTAGCAAGGTGATACCTGTCCTCTTCCTCTGCAAGCCAATGTCAGATAAAGCCAGCCAAAATAAAGACTTAAATAAGATCCAGCATCTCATGACATTATACAAAAATGTCCATGTTTCAGTGAAAATTGCTCAGTATATTAAGAAACTGGAAGACAGCATTCCATAGATACCAACACTGAGATGATAGAGATGTTAGAATTACCTGACAAAAGTTTTAAATCATTGTAATAAAAATACTTCAAGCTCAGGTCTGGTGGCTCACATTTGCAATCCTAGCACTTTGGGAGGCTAAGGGTGGATTGCTTGAGCTCAGGAGTTTGAGACCAGCCACCAGTGAGCAACAGCCAGACTCTGTTTCTAAAAGCTAACTGGGCATTGTGGCAGGTACCCTATAGTTCCAATTACTTGGGAGACTTAGGCAAGAGGATCACTGGAGCCCAGAAGTCTGAGGTTGCTGTGAGCTATAATGCCACAAGGCACTCTACCCAGAGGAACAGAGTGAGACTGTATCTCAAAAAAAAAAAAATTGACATCAAAAGCATGATTCATAAAATGAAAATTGGTTGGTAAGTTTGGCTTCATGAAATTAAAAATTTTACTTTGTAAAAGACTCTTAGGCTAAAAAGAAACTATAGAAACATATCTGACAAATGACTAGAATTTATTAAAAGCTCTCCAAACTTAACATGAAAAAAAGCAAACAAATAAATAAGAATATGAGCAAAAGACGTGAAGAGATATTTCACTGAAGCAGATTATATATGGAAAATAATCACTTGAAAAGGTATTCAACATCATCAGCTATTCGAAGAATGATAATTTTTTCAAATTCCAGATTAATATCAGGGTACAAATGATTAGGTTATATTGTTTGCATTTGTTAGGCAAAGTTTAAGTTGTAGTTGAGCCCTTTACCCACAGGGTGTTCTGTTTGTTCTTACATTGTGCACATTAAGTAAGAGTTTACCAATCCCTATCCCTCCCCCCCAACTTGAATTTGATTGTATTTTTCTCTCCTGTGGTATGTAGCTGTTTATCTATTGGCTTTCTATTAATATTGAGTCCATTGGATACTTGCTTATCCATTCTTATGATACTTTACTAAGAAGAATGTTCTTCAACTCCATCTGAGTTTATACAAAAGATGTAAAGTTTCCACCTTTTTTTTTTTTATAACTGAATAGAGTGACAGTTAATTCCACTGTGAGATAAGTATGTATCAGTAAACACTGGTCAGAATAGTTATACGGAAAATTAGTGACAACACCCAGTGCTGGTGAGGATGAGGAGAAACCAGATCACTCATACATTGCTGGTAGGAAGGTATTAAAATAAAATGGTAATTACTTTGGAAAACAGATTTCTAAAATTTCTTAAAAAAACTAAATTTGCTACTATAATATAAAAAGCAACTGTTCTCCTGGGCATTCATTACAGATGAATGAAGATGTCTGTTCTCCTAAAATCTGTACATGAATGCTTACAGAAGCTCTATTTGTAATAGCCCCAAACTGAGACAACTTAGATGTTTTTCAACAGTTCAACACTTAAAAAAACTGGAAAACCCCATACCATAGTATACAACACTAATAAAAATGAATGAACTATTGATAATAATTTCGTTGAAGTAAAAAAAGCCAACTCCAAAAAAGGCTGTACAATTTCATTTATATAACATTCTTGAAATTATAAAATTACAGAAATAGAAGCCTGATAAGGGGTTGCCAGGATTAAGAAGGATGCGAGGACAGGAGAGAAGTGAGTGATCTATTTATCTATAGATTTAATTATAGATAAATATTTATCTATAAGTGAGTTATCTATTTATCTATAAATAGATAACATGAAGGATCTTTGTGGTGATGGAAATGTTCTGTATTTTGAGCATAACAATATCTCACTGGTTGAGATATTGTACTGTGATTCTGCAAGGTGTTACCATTGAGTGAAACACACTAGATCTCTGTATTATTTCTTATAGCTGAGTGTAAATCTGTAAATACCTTAAAGTCAAGAATATAGTAAAAAGCACAAAAAATAAGTAAAATACATAATAAGACTAGTTAATTTATAGATCACAATACCTAAAGAAAATATTAAAATTTTTTAGATGTTTATTTTCAGGTAGGAAAATGAAAATCAAAGCAAGTCCCATATCCACTTTCACCCATTAGCTCCATAAAAATAAGAGAAGAGTAATAGCATTTCTGTCCAAAAAAAAAATGTGAAGAAATACACACTCTCATGTTAATTGTCCTAGCATTCTGGAAAATTACATGTTGCAATAGCCACTGAAATGAATAATTCAGTTGTTTCTTGAATCTCATTTTTGGGGATTAATGACATGAAAATCAGAACTCTGGCACATGAGGGAGTAGAAAGAGGCTAAGAAAAAAATTATTCATTTTTTTCCCTTTAAGATGTTTATATATTTATACTACCTGTAATGGACTTTCCCTGATGCTGAAGTATGAAAAGCTAATACAATGAGAGAGGTAAAAAATAACTGTGATTTCTGATTTTAGCTCTGCCATGTAAAAAGCTTGGATGCCATCACTCCTGTAATTATAAGACAAAAAGCTAAACAAACTTCAAATTAATGACTTACTTAGCCCCATCTGAGAACGTATGTCACAGTGAATATCACTACCCTGAAATCTGGGGAGATAGGTGAATACAGAGAATCACAGTTTAGGTCAATTTATTTGGTGACATGGCTACTAGAGCCATAAATTGGTAGAAATACTGACTGAAGAGTAATTTTTATGAATTGCTAGAGGTTAAGGGTAGACCAGCTCAAGAGTGAGAAGCTCATGAGGAACTAGTCCTTGGATGGGCACCCTGTATGTTCATGGATTTTTGTTCTATGAACACCAATGGATTCTCACAGCAAAATTTACAGAAAAATTCTTTCATGTTTTGTCAGCAGGATTGGAACAATGACTATTTTCTCATAGGCTCAGAGCAATCTCTGAAACAGAGACAAATGTTTCTAGGGAAACTTTTTCAGAGTCTTATTTGACTTGGAGGGGAAGGAAAAGAGCAACTCCAAACCCCTATGGCCGTCCTGTCTCATCTAAGGGGGAAAAAGCCTGAGAAATAGTTAGGAAGAGCACATCTTAGGGACATAAGCTCATTAAAAGGCTGAGATATAATCATAAGATTATAGAATGATTCCCCTCCTCCCATGTCTTACCAGCAAAACAACAGAATTCCAATATAATAGCAGTGGATTACATCAGAAAGAGCTTCAAAGCTCGGGAAATTTAAGAAGGAATTTTTAGAGAAACCCAAAGGCACCAGAGATACAGAGACAAGAACATGAGAGGAATTTGAAGCCTCTGGAATGTACAGCTATAGAACATAAAATACAGTTTAGTTTCTAGTCATAGTAGAATAAAATCTCACCCTAAGACCTTATTTATCTTGATTTATATTACTCAACATCATGTAAAATTTCCAACAAAAAATTTTAAGGCATTCTAATAGTCACTAAAAAAAAGTGTGAAAGGACAAAACAAGAATCAGAACTAGACTCAGATATGACAGAGACGTTGGGATGATCAGACAATTTAAAATAACTATGATTAATATGTTAAAGGCTCAAGTAAAAAAATTCACATCATGTAAGAACAGATGAGTAATATAAGTTGAGAGAAAGAAACACTAAGAAATAATCTAAAATAAATTCTAGAAGAAAAAAACCACCGGAATAGAAATGAAAATGCCTTTGATGGCTAATCTGTAAATTGTACAAGACCAAGGAAATATTCAATGAGCTTGGAGATATGTCAATTGAAATTTTCCAAACTGAAACACAAAAAGAAAAAAGAATGAAAAATCAGAATATCCAACATTATGGGGGCAATTACAAAAGATATAATGCAATTATACTATCAGTAAGAGAAGAAAAAAGGAAGAAGCAGAAAAAATTTTGATAATTAATGTCCTACACCAAGCCAATGTTGTAGCAGGCACAAATAACACTGAGTAAGATAAATTACAAAATCTCTATGCCTAGGCACATCATATTAAAACTGTGGAAAGCCAAGAAAAAAGAGAAATACTTGAAAGAAAATAAAAGAAAAAAACTTTTCTATAGAGGAACAAAGATAAGAATTTCTTTTGGTAGAGGCAAGATGGCCAACTAGAGCCAGCTTTCCACAGAGGCTCCCATCCAGAAGGAGAGTTAAAGGACAGAAGTTTAGCAAGTAAGCTGATGGTGTGGAGCTGAGCCAAGAGAGAAGTGTGAAGAATGCACATCAACCCTGCTAAGGTGAGCTGCAATCCCAAGGAAACAAACACTAGGTACAAAATCCATCGCTAAGTGGATGGGAGTCCCCTTCTCCAGGAGAATGGCTCGCAAAATACTTTATACCAATAAGCAAGCAGATTTGGGGGGCATTTTCTCAAGAGGTGTGGACAAGGCATGGGCTGTTGCAGGTCTGTGCTGATTCTGTGGCAGGGGTGTAAAGAGAAGACTGTGGACCAAGGGAGCCATATGGGAGAGGGAGAAGTGGTACCTCTCGGCACAGAGCAGCAGCACTGGGACAATAGGGCTTACACCCCTGGGGATATTTTGGAGAGACACCTCCCCACCTCTCTTGGCAACCAGAGAAAGTCAGGCCTCTATTCTGGTGGCAGCCACTGGTGGAACAGATCTGGGATGGAAACACAGGCCCCGTGAGTAAAGGGTATGCCTGAGGCAGTACCTGCCCCCACGGAGTGTGGTGGGATGAAGACTAGAATACATGCAGGCAGAGAGGGCATACTTCCAGGGTGAGGCTGAGTTAGAAGTGCTGCTTTTGTGAGCCTAAGAAGCTCCCAGCCCCCAGGAGAACATAGCTGAGACAAAAGCAGGTGGGGCAACAGCACCAGCCCAGGGAGAAGCAGAAACTGAGAGCTGTGTGCAAGCAACAGCCCAGGGAGAGGCAGGCACTGAAAGCTGAGTGTGAGCTCTAACCGTGCCTGCCCCAACACAGTGTGCAGCAGAGACAGAGATGTCAGCTCTGTGAGAATTGGCACAATGGCAGCAGCAAAGGGCGGAGCTGAGTTGCAGTTTCTGTGAACTCAAACACCACCTGGCCTGCAGGGGAATATAGCCAGACAGAAACACAAATTCTGCAAGAATATAAGTGGCAGCAACATCAATCTCAGGAAGGGCGGGAACTGAGTGAACCACTCCAGCTTCCATTAAGCACCCAATGTTGTCAGGTTTCAGCTCCCCCTGCCAGCTGGTGGCAGAGTGTGGCAGTCTGGCCAAGGAGACATAGATCTCCCTGTGACTCAGGGAGGTGCAAACCCCTGGCACAGCTGCTCATTGGAGAGAACTGCAGGGTTACCTGCAGGGTTACCATTGAGTGGGTGTGACAGAGGTGTAAGGTGGGGAAGGTGGTATCAACCTTCCCGGACTAATTTATTTGCTGGGTGGGTCCTTTTTACACCATGGAGCACCAGAGTGAGTCATACTTGAGCTGCCAGGAGACCCCTGCTACCTAGTTGCTGGATACCTTTTGAACTCCCCAAATTGAGACTGGGTGCTGACTGGGAAAATTGATTTGGAACTCTTGACTTGGGCCAATCACCCTAGGACTATCCAAAGTGGTACCCTAGGTGCATTGTTGTGGGAAGATTTGATTTTCTTTTTCTAGTGCTTGCCCATAGGGGGCAAGGTTACTTAGTTGCTGGTATTTCTCTACAGCTGAGACTTCAACCCAGAGTAACTGATTCACTATGATTGAACAAAGACCAGTGAAAACAAGATAGAGCCATTTAGCTCCATCATACCAAGCAGGTCCTCAGTGTTTTAGGCCATAGCAGTATATGGGTCCTTTGCAAAGCTCTAGGGGAAAAGGTACAGACACCAGTCCCAGCTCTTGGGCAAAGGGCTGGCTAATCTCCCAGGAGCCCCCAACCCAACTTCACCTTATCTGCTCATCTATCCAAACGGTGTAAAATAATCATGGGGCAGAATCAGCAGAAAACTCCAGTAACATGAATAATCAGAGTAGATCAACTTCCCCAAGGAACAACGTTGCAGACATACCAGAAGATCCCATTCAAAAACAGATGGCTGAGATATCAGAAATCAAATTCAGAATTTGGATCGCAAATAAGATTAATAGAATGCAGGTAAAGTTGGAATTAGAAATTCAAGAAGCATTTCAAAAGTTGTCTCAAGAATTCAATGAATTCAAAGACAAAATTACCAAAGATTTGACACATTGAGATAAGAACTGGCAGACCTCAAAGATCTGAGAAATATAGTAGAATCCCTCAGTAACAGAATGGAGCAGGCAGAAGAAAGGATTTCTGAAATTGAACACAAAGCTTTTGAATGCTCCCAAACTCTCAAAGAGGAAGAGAAGTGGAGAGCAAAAATGGATCATTCTCTCAGAGAGCTCTGGGATAATTCAAAGAAAACTAATATTTGCTTTATAGGAATACCTGAAGGCAATGAGGTGGCTTTGAAAGACCCAGATGCTTTCTCCATGAGATAATCAAAGAGAACTTCCCAGACATTCCAAGAGATTCTGAAATTCAGATAGCAGACAGTTTCAAAGCCCCAGCACGACACAACCCAAATAAGGCATCTTCCAGACACATTATAATTAACTTCATCCAAGTTAATATGTAGGAGAAAATTCTACAAGCAGCCAGACATAAGAAAACTATAACCTACAAGGGGAAAAAGAATGACTGCAGATCTCTCAGCTGAAACCTTTCAAGCTAGAAGAGGGTTGCCATTGACTTTTAATCTCCTGAAACAAAATAATTATCCTGTATCCAGCTAACCTGTGTTTCATTTATGATGGAGAAATGAAATACTTTAATGACATTCACATGTTGAAGAAATTTGCCATAACTAAAACAGCTCTCCATAATATTCTCAGACCTATCCTCCATAATGACCAGTGCAATTCTTTACCACCAAAATAAACTTACTCAGAAACTTTTGATCAAATTCCAACTTCCAAAGTGTCAAAAGGATTAAAAATCTCCACTGGACTTTCAAAAAATGCGATACCCCAAATTCTACAAGGCTTATAAATACTCTCAATTAATGTGAATGGTATAAATTATCCTCTAAAGGGGCACAGGTTGACTCATTAGATATAAAAACTCAGGCCAGATATCTGCTGAACATAAGAATCTCATTTTACCTTAAAAGATAAATATAGACTCAGGGTGAAGGGAAGATCAACTATATTTCAGGCAAAAGGATATCAGAAAAAAGCAGGTGTTGTAAATTTATTCGCAGATACAATAGGCTTTAAACCAACAAAAGTAAGGAAAGATAAGGATGGTCACTTCATATTTGTTAAGGGTAACACTCAACATGGTGAGATTTCAATTATTAACACTTATGCACACAACCAGATTGCTCCTCAATTTATAAGAAAGACTCTAACAGACATGAGCATCTTGATTTCTTCTAGCACCATAATAGTTGGAGATTTTAACATTCCTTTGACAGTGTTAAATAAATTCTCCAATAAGAAAATCAGCAAAGAAATTTTAGATTTAAACTTAACTATTCAACGATTGGATTTAACAGACATCTACAGAACATTTCATCCTAACAAAACTGAATACACATTCTTCTCAACAGCCCATGGAACATACTCCAAAATTGATCACATCTTAGGTAACAAGTCTAACCTCAGCAAATTTAAAAGAATAGAAATTATTCCTTGCATTTTCTTGGACCATCATAATAAAAGTTGAACTCAGTAACAACAGGAATCTACATGCTTATACAAAAACATGGAAGCTAAATAAACTTATGGTGTATGATAGCTGGGTCATAGATGAGATTAAAAAGGAAATTACCAAATATTTGGAACAAACTGATCATGAAGACACAAGTTACCACAACCTCTGGAATACCGCAAAGGCAGTACTAAGAGGGAAATTTATAGCACTGCGACCTTCCTTAAAAGAACAGGAAGAGAGGACATTAACAACTTAATGGGACATCTCAAACAACTGGAAAAGGAAGAACATTCCAATCCCAAACCCAGCAGAAGAAAAAAAATAACCAAAATTAGAGCAGAATTAAATTAAATTGAAAACAAAAGGATTATAAAATAGATCAATAAGTCAAAAAGTTGGTCTTTTGAAAAGGTCAATAAAATAGATAAACCTTTGGCTAACCTAACCAGGAAGGTTAGGAAAAAACGAGTAAAATCTCTAATTTCATCAATTAGAAATGGCAGAGACAAAATAATATTAGAATCCTCAGAAATTCAAAAAATCCTTAATGAATATTACAAGAAACTCTATTCTCAGAAATATAAAAATCTGAAGGAAATTGGCCAATACTTTGGAAGCACGCCACCTTCCTAGACTTAGCCAGAATGAAGTGGAAATGTTGAACAGGCATATATAAAATTCTGAAATGGCATCAACTATACAAAATCTTCCTAAAAAGAAAATCCCAGGACCAGCTGGTTTCATATCAGAATTCTACCAAAACTTTAAAGAGGAACTAGTACCTGTATTACTTAAACTTTTCCAAAATACAGAAAAAGAAAGAATACTACCCAACACATTCTATGAAGCAAACATCACCTTCATCCCAAACCAGGAAAAGACCCAACAAGGAAAGAAAATTATAGGCCAAAATCACTAATGAATATTGATGCAAAAATATTAAACAAGATCCTAGCAAACGGAATCCACAACACATCAAACAAATTACATACCATGACCAAGTGGGTTTTATCCCAGGGTCTCAAGGCTTGTTTAATATACATAAATCTATAAATATAATTCATCACATAAACAAAATAAAAAACAAAGACCATATGATTCTCTCAATTGATGCAGAAAAAGCTTTTGATAATATCCAGGATACTTTAATGATCAGAACACTTAAGAAAGTTGGTATAGAAGGGATATTTCTTAAACTGATAGAGGCCAGCTACAGCAAACCCACAGCCAATATTGTATTGGATGGAGTTAAATTGAAATCATTTCCACTCAGATCAGGAACCAGGCAAGGTTGCCCATTGTCTCCACTGATTTTCAACATTGTAATGGAAGTCTTAGTCATCACGATTAGGTAAGAAAAGGTGATCAAGGGTATTCATATAGAGTCAGAGGAGGTCAAACTTTCACTCTTTGCAGGTGATATGATTGTATATCTGGAAAACACCAGGGATTCTACTACAAAACTCTTATGGAGAATACAGCAGCATCTCAGGTTACAAAATCAACACTCATAAATGGGTAGCCTTTATATATACCAACAATAGTCAAGCTGAAAAAACAGTTAAGGACTCTATTCCTTTCACAATAGTGCCAAAGAAGATGAAATCTTTAGGAGTTTACCTAACAATGGATGGGAAATATCTCTATAAAGGGAATTATGAAACTTTAAGAAAAGAAATAGCTGAAGATGTTAACAAATGGAAAAACATACCATGCTCATAGGTGGGAGGAATCAACATTGTTAAAATGTCCATATTACCCAAAGCAATATACAATTTTAATGCAATCCCTATTCAAGTTCCACTGTCATACTTTAAAGTTCTTGAAAAAAATAATACTTCATTTTATATGGAATTAGAAAAAGTTTCAAATAGCCAAGACACTGCTCAGAAACAAAAACAAAGCAGGAGGAATCATGCTGCCAGATCTCAGATTATACTATAAATTGATAGTGATCAAAACTGCATGATACTTGCACAAAAACAGAGAGGTAGATGTATGGAACAGAACAGAGAATGATTACTGTTATTTGATCTTTGACAAGCAAATAAAAAACATTCAGTGGGGAAAAGATTCCCTATTTAACAAATGGTGCTGGGTGAACTGGCTGGCGACCTGTAGAAACTGGATCCACTCCTTTCACCATCAACTAAGATAGACTCTCACTGGATTAAAGATTTAAACTTAAGACAAAGACGTGAAACTATTAAAATACTAGAAGAAAGTGCAGGGAAAACACTTGAAGAAATTGGCCATGTTGAATATTTTATGAGGAGGACACCCCGGGCAATTGAAAAAGCACCAAAAATACATTACTGGGACCTGATAAAACTAAAAAGCTTCCATACAGCCAAGAACACAGTAAGTAAAGCAAGCGGATAGCCCTCAAAATGGGGAGAAGATGTTTGGAGGTTATGTCTCTGACAAAGGTTTAATAACCAGAATCCACAGAGAACTCAAACGTCTTAGCAAGAAAAGAACAAGTGATCCCATCTCAGGGTGGGCAAGGGACTTGAAGAGAAACTTCTCTGAAGAAGACAGGTGCATGGCCTGCAGACACACGAAAAAATGCTCATCATCCTTAATCATCAGAGAAATGCAAATCAAAACCACTTTGAGATATCATCTAACCCCAGTAAGATTAGCCCACATCACAGAATCCCAAAACCAGAGATGTTGGTGTGGATGTGGAGAAAAAGGAACACTTCTGCACTGCTGGTGGGAATGCAAACTAATATGTTCCTTTTGGAAAGATGTCTGAAGGTCATTTAGGGATCTAAAAATAGACCTGCCATTCAATCCTTCAATTCCTCTACTAGGTATATATCCAGAAGACCAAAAATTACTTTATAACAAATATATTTGCACCAAAATGTTTATCACAGCTCAATTCATAATTGCTAAGTCATGGAAGAAGCCCAAGTGCCCTTGAATTGATTAATAAATTGTGATATATGTACACCATGGAATATTATGCAGCCTTAAAAAAGATGGAGACTTTACCTCTTTCATATTTACATGGATAGAGCTAGAACACATTCTTCTTAGCAAAATATCTCAAGAATGGAACAAAAGGTATCCAATGTACTCAGCCCTACTATGAAACCAATTTATAAGCACCCACACTTTCATATGAAAGCTATAACCCAACTACAGCCCAAGAAGAAGGGGAAAGAGGAGAGCGAGGGGAGGGGAGAGGGGAGGATGGGTGGAGGGAGGGTAATTGGTGGGATCACACCTACGATGAATCTTACTAGGGTACGTGTGAAATTTACTAATGTGTTTTAGTTTTAGTAAATAGTAAATTATAATCTAAACACTAAACATTAGTGTTTAGATTATAATTATCTTAACACAAAAATGAAGGAAATGTGAAGGCTACGTTAACCAGTTTCATGAAAATATTTCAAATGGTATGTAAAACCAGTTCATTTTACCCTATGATTGTATTAATATACTCAGCTATGATTTAATTTTAAAAAAGCATCAACCGGGCAGTGCCTGTGGCTCAGTAGGTAGGGCACCAGCCCCATATGCCGAGGGTGGCGGGTTCAAACCCAGCCCCGGCCAAACTGCAACAAAAAATAGCCGGGCGTTGTGGCAGGCGCCTGTAGTCCCAGCTACTTGGGAGGCTGAGTCAAGAGAATCTCCTAAGCCCAAGGATTTGGAGGTTGCTGTGAGCTGTGTGATGCCACAGCACTCTACCGAGGGTGATAAGGTAAGACTCTGTCTCTACAAAAAAAAAAAAAAGCATCAACCATAAAATATAAATTTTAAGTATACAAAAAAAGAATTTCTTTAGACTTCTTGTAAGAAAATTTGCAAGCAAGCCAGAAGAGAAAGGACGAAGTATTTAAACTTTTGAAAAAATATTATCAATGTAGAATGCCTTAATCCCACAAAATCATCTTTCAAAGGTGAAAAACGAATAAAGAATTTCTTAGACAAACAAAAATTGACGAATTTCTTACCATTACATTTGCTCTGAATGAAACTGAAAATAAACTCCTTCAGAAAGAAGAAAATCCTAAGGGCAGAAACTTGGGTCTACATAGTAAATGGAAGAGCATTGAGGAAATAATTGAAGGCAAAATAAAACTTCCTTTTTATCCTTAATTGATAAAATAGATAACTTTTGGCTTAAAGTAATAATAGTAACTAACAAGGAACTGGGTAATTATATCAAATGGATTAAAAAAATAAATAACCACAATATTATAGGAGATGAAAGGTAGGAGTTGGCAATTTTCTGTTGTAAGATACCTGCACTACCCATATAGCAGTGTAGCATTATTTGGACATGGACTTAGATCATTGCAAATGCACATTGCAAACTCTAGAACCAACCAAAAATTGTTTTAAAGGAGTATAATTGATATGCTAAGAGAAATGAGAACAGGAAATCATACAAAATGCTCAATTAAAAGTCATAGAAAGAGTGAAAGACAAAAAAAGAAACAAATAACAAGTGCAGCAACACAGCAAAAAGAAAACACTTGCAACCACGTTGGATATTGTTCAACAGTTTGATTACATTAATAAGCCCTTTAATTGTGAATTATCTAAATATACTAAGTACAAGATAGAGGCTGCTAGAGTAGATAAGAAAACAAGACCAGACTCTATATCACCCATGGAAAACCAACTTTAAAGATAAATATACAGATAGGTAAAAAGCAAAGGGGTAAAGAAAGCTATGTTATGCTAACTCTAATAAAAGTTACAATAGTAATATTAATTTCAGAGAGAACAGGCTTCAGAACAAGAAAAATTTTCAAGGATAAATAAGAGTACTGTATTCAGCAAGCAGAAAATCAATAAGGGTATAGTTGAACTGAACAACAACATGTATCAACTGGATGGAATTAACATTTATAGAATACTCCATCCAACACAGCAGAATACACATTCTTCTCAAGGTCACATGGAAGATTCACTAAGATAGACCTGAATTGTAAAACACACATTAGCAAATTTAAAAAAAAAATAGAAATCATATATGCCACAGTGGAGTCAAGTTAGAAATGAATATCAGAAAGATAGATGGAACATCCTAAAATATTTGGACATTAAACATTGTGTATCTGAGTAATATATGGATCAAAAAACAGTTTCAAGGGGAATTTAAAAATATTTTGAATTAAATGAAAATGAAGAAAAAACATCAATATTTGTGGGATGCAGTAAAAGCAGTGCTGAGAGGGAAGTTTATAGCATTGAATACATATATTTCTACAGATGAAAAATGTAAAATAAGTAATTTAAGCTTTTGCCACAGCAACCTACAAAATAAAAAGCAATTTAAGGCTAAAGCAAGCAGGAGAAAAGAAATAATAAAAATCAGAGCACAAATTAATAAAATTGATAAAATAGTAGAGAAAAATAAACAAAAACAGAAGCTGGTGTGTTGATAGACTTCTATCCAGGCTAACCAAGAAATAAATACTAATATCAGAAATGAGAGAGGACTTATCAGAGCCAATTCCATGAACATTAAAAGGATAATAGAAGAATGTAATGAACAACAATAAGTGTGTAAAAAAGAATTTTATATGCTTCAAAAAGAATCCAACAGTGAATATATAAAAATTATTATATATACTACAATTATATTTTTTCCAGGTATTCAAGGCTGTTTTGACATTTGAAAATCAATTCATGTGATGTGCTATGTCAACAGGTTAAAGAAAAAAGTGTATGATTATATCAATATATCAGATGATTCAACAAAATTTATTATCTATTCTTGATTTAAAAATGCTCTTAATAAACTAGGAATAGATAAATTTCCATGTTTTGATAAGGAACATTTACAAAAACTAATGGTTAATATCATACTTAATGCTAAGAAACTAGATGGGAACAAGATTGAGGTTATTAGAGATTTTACTTTTTGTTTCTAGTTAATCTGGCCAAAGTTTTATCAATTTTATTTAGTTTTTTGAAAACTCATCTTTTTCTTTTGTTAATTTTGTGAATGATTCTTTTCAGTTTCATTAATCTCTGATTTAATTGTGGTTATTTCTTTTCTTCTTCTGGGTTTGGGATTAGATTGTTCTTCATTTTCCACTTCCACAAGATGGTTCATGAGTTTGTTGATGCACTCTTTTTCTGCTTTACAAATGTAGGCATCTAAGGTGATAAATTTCCCTCTTAAGACTGCTTTTGCTGTATGCCACAGGTTTTGGTAACATGTGTCTTCATTGTTTTTTTTGGCCGGGGCTGGGTTTGAACCCGCCACCTCCGGCATATGGGACCGGCGCCCTACTCACTGAGCCACAGGCGCCGCCGGTCTTCATTGTTAATGCTTGAGTAATTTAATGATTTCCTCTTTTATCTCTTCCTGAACCCAAGTATCATTCAACATAAGACTGTTTAATTTCCATGTCATTGTGTCGAGATGAACATTTTTGTAAGAGTTGAGTTCCACCTTTACTGCCTTATGGTCTGAAAAAGATAAAAGGTATAATTTCTAATAACCTCAATCAGAAATGATAAAGGGGGAAATAACAACAGATGCTACAGAGATAAAAGAAATCATTTCTAAGTACTACAAGAAACTTTATGCCCAGAAATTTGACAATGTGGAGGAAAGGGATCAATTCCTGGAATCATATTCTCTTTGTAGACTTAGCCAAGAAGAAATAGATCTTCTGAACAGACCAATATCAAGAACTGAGATAAAAAAAAAAAACAATATTAAAAATCTCCCAACAACAAAAAAAAAATGCCCTGGTCCAAATGGCTTCACACCAGAATTCTAACAAACTCTCAACGAAGAGCTATAACAATGCTGCAGAAATTATTCTTAAAAAATTGAGAAGGAAGGAGTCTTCCCCAACTGTTCTAGAAAGCAAACATCACTCTGATATTAAAATCAGGAAAAGACTCAACTAAAAAGGAAAACTGCAGACCAATTTCACCTATAATAGATTACACCCACATGTTAAAAAAATCATTCATCACAATCAAGTAGGTTTCATCCCAGGGATGTAAAGCTGGTTTAACATACACAAGTCCATAAACCTAATTCACCTTATCAACAGAAGCAAAAACAAAGACCATATGATTTTCTCAATAGATGCAGAAAAAGCATTTGATAAAATTCAGTATCTTTTTCTAAATAGAACAGTTAAGAATGTACACATAGGAATCACATTTCTTAAATTTATTGAAGCCATCTATGACAAACTCACAGCTAAATACTGAATAGAGTAAAACTGAAAGTGTTTCCACTTAGAACTGGAACCAGATAAGGCTGTCCTCTATCACCACTACTCTTCAGCATAGTGTTAAAAGTTCTAGTCAATACAATCAGGCAAGAGAAGAAAATAAAAGTCATCCAAATGGGTGCAGAGGAGGTTAGACTCTGACTCTGTTGATGATATGATCTTATAGAGAACCCCAAAGACTCAACTACAAGACTGCTAGAAGTGATGAAAAGAACAGTAATGTCTCAGGATATAAAGTCAATGTCCACAAATCAGTAGCCTTTTTGTATGCCAATTACAGCCAAAATAACAAACTAATCAAGGACACGATTCCTTTCACAGTAGCTTTTTTTTTTTTTTTTTAAAGAAATATCTAGGAATATACCTAACAAAAAGGTGAAGGACCTCTACAGGGAAAATTATGAAACCCCAAGAAATAAAATAGCAGAAGACACTAACAAATGGAATAACATACCATGCTCATGACTGGGGAGAATCAACATTGTCAAAATGTCTATACTTCTCAAAACAATCTACCAATTCAATGCCATCCCTATTAAAATACTAACATCGTACTTTCAAGACTTGAAAAAAAAATAATTTTTCATTTTGTATGGGACCAGAAAAAACCCTGTATAGCCAAGGCAATTATTAGTAATAAAAACAAAACCATGGTATCACCCTATCAGACTTTAGGCTATACTACAAGGCCATAGTGATCAAAACAGCATGGTATTGGCGCAAAAATAGAGACATTGACATTTGGAATCAAATAGAAAATCATGAAATAAACCTAACATCTGACAGCCATCTGATATTTGAGAAACCAAAGAAGAACATACACTGGGGAAAATAATCCCTATTTAATAAATTGTGTTGGGAGAACTGGATATCCACATGTAAGACTGAAACTGGATCCGCACCTCTCAACACTTACAAAAATTGAGTCAAAATGGAAAAGAAGAGTTAAATCTAAGGCACAAAACAATAAAAATCCTCAAAGAAAGTGTGAGGAAAAAACTTGAAGATATCAGCCTGGCAGGAGACTTTATGAAGAAGACTTCTGTGGCAATTGCAACAACAACAAACATAAACAAATGTGACTTAATTAAACTGAAAAGCTTCTGTACATCTAATGAAACAACAACCAAAGCAAAAAGACAACCTTCAAAATGGGAAAAGATATTTGCATATTACGAATCAGACAAAAGCTTGATAAGTAGGATCTGCAGAGAGCTCAAGTTAATCAACAGAAAAAGACCAAACAATTCCATTTATCACTGGGCAAGAGACATGAATAGAACCTTTTCTAAAGAAGACAGCCGAATGGCTAACAAACATATAAAAAAATCCTCATTGTCTCTAATCATTAGAGAAATGCAAATCAAAACTACCCTGAGATATCACCTAACCCCAGTGAGAATGGCCCACATCACGAAGACTCAAAGTTGCAGATGCTGGCATGGATGTGGAGACAAGGGAATGCTTTTACACTGCTGGTGGGACTGTAAAGTAATAGAATCTTTTGGGAAGGACGTATAGAGAATCCTCAAAGAACTCAAATTTGATCCTGCAATCAAATTAGACTTCTCATTTGATCCTGCAATCCCATTACTAGGAATCAACCTCAAAGAAAAAAAAAATCCTTTTACCATAAGGACACTTGCACTACACTATTTATCACAGCTCAATTTACAATTGCCAAAATGTGGAAACAACCTAAATTCTCACCAACCCAGGAATGGATTAACAGGCTGTGGTATATGTATACCATGGAATACTATTCAGCTATTAAGAAAGATGGAGACTTTACATCATTTGTATTAACCTGTATGGAGGTGGAATGCATTCTTCTTAGGAAAGCATCACAAGAATGGAGAAGCAAGAATCCAATGTACTTAATTCTAATATGTGGGCAGTAGATAAGCTAATATAAGATGGGGGGTTGGAGAATTAAGGGGGAGTGGGGAGAGTGGAAAAGAGAGGGGTATAGAGGTCATGGTATATGGCACTCCTCTCGGGAAGCAGTACACAATTATAAGAGAGGCTTTATTTAACAAATGCAATAAGTGTAATGTAATTCTTTGTACCCTCAATGAACCCCCCCCCCAAAAAAAAAGATTGGGAACAAGGCAAGGATGACTGACTACCCTTACCACTTTTAGTAATATCATACTGGAAGTCCTAGCTAATGCAATTAGGTAATAAAAGGAAATAAAATATGTACAAATTAATGAGGAAGAAATAAAACTGTTTCTAGATGACATGATTCTCTATAGTAAATACAAAAGAACCAACAACAGCAAGAAAAACTCCTGGAACTAATAAGTATTAGAGTAAAATTGCCTAATACAAGGTTAATATACCAATTAACAATGAACAATTAAAATTAAAAATTAAAAATACAGTGTCATTTACATTAGCACCAAGAGCAATAAAATGAAAGATTTAGACATACATTTCAAAAAAAATGTATACAAGGTATATGAGGAAAATTATAAAACCCAATGAAAGAAATGATAAAAGATCTAAATAAGTGGAAAAATATTTCATGGTCAGGCATAGAAAGACTCAATATTTTTAAAATGCCAGTTCTTACAAACTTGATATATAGATTCAACACAATTCATATCAAAATCTCAGAAAATTATTCTCTGTAAATTGATGGATTGATTCTAAAATTTACTTGAAAGGGCAAAAGAACCAGAACAGTCAACACAATACTTAAGAAGAACAAAGTTAGAAGACTGACACTACCTCATTTAACAACATCCAATAAAGTATTTTTTTTCCTTTGGGTAAATAAATAATAATGTGGTTGCTAGATTGAATGGTAGGTCTACTGTTAGTTCTTTGAGGAATCTCCATATTATTTTCAATAGAGATTGTACTAATTTGCAGTTCCACTCACAGGCTAGAAGCATTCCTTTTTCTCTCACCAGCATCTATTGTTTTGGGACTTTTTGATAAATGCCATTCTAACTGGGGTAAGGTGATAACTCATGGTTTTAACTTACATTTCCTTTATGATTAACAATGTTGAACATATTTTCATATGTTTATTAGCCATTTGTCTTTCTTCTTTTGAGAAGCTTCTGTCATGTCCTTTGCCCACTTTTTAATAGAGGTTTCTTTTTATTTCTTGCTGATTTGCTTGAGTTCTTTGAAAATTCTGGTTATTAGCTCTTTATTATATTGTAGCTTATGAATATTTTCACCCATTCTGTAGGTTGTCTATTTGCTCTGTTCATTGTTTCCTTAGCTGTGCAGCAGCTTTTTAGTTAAACTAAATCCCATTTATTAATTTTTGTTGTCATCATGATTGCCATTTGGGTGATTTTCTTAAATTCTTTGCTGAGGCTGATATCTAGCAAAGTTTTACCTACATTTTCCTCTAGAATTCTTAAGGTTTCATTCCTTAGATCTACGTCTTTTATTCATCTTGAATTAATTTTAGTCAATGGTGAGAGGTAGGGGTCCTACCCTCTGGATGTGGCTATCCAATTTTTCCAGCACCAGGGTACACATCGATTCATGAATGGATTAACAAAACGTGGTGTATGTGTTCTACTGAGTACTATTGAGCCTTCAAAAAGATGAATTAATACCTTTGCAACAATCTGGATCCAAATGGAGGCCATTCTCCTATGTGAAGTATGTCAAGAATGGAAAAACAAATACCATATGTACTCACTATTAAATTAGAACTAATTGATGAGCACATGTGTACAGAGGGAAATAAAAATCAGTGGGAATCAATCATGAAGGAGTGGAAAGGAAGCAAGGAGTAAAAACCTACCTAACAGATTCTTTTGATATTATTTAGGTGATGGGCACACTTTTTGCCAGGATTCAAGCATTATAAAAGTGACCCATGTAACTTTAAACTCTTTTACCTGTTCAATATTTTGAAATTAAAAATAAACATGCAATAAAGTTACAGTGATTCAAACAACATGGTACTTGCCAAAAACATAGACACATAGCTAAAGGAACAAAAGCACCCCAAAACAGACCCACACAAATATACACAGTAGTCAACTGAGCATTGACAATGGAGCAATGGCAGCCTGAGGAGAAAAGTAATCTTTTTAACAAATGATATGGAAAAAAGTGGGCATTCATACGTGAAAACACAAATCTAGTCAAGTCCTTACATCTTTCATGAACATTAATTAAGAATGGAGCATAGACCCAGATGTAAATCACAAAAGTATAAAGCTTCTGGAAGAAAATCCAGGAGAAAATCTAGGTGATCTTGGGTTAGGTGATAAGTTTTATTAAGCTGACACATCAAAAGCATGATCCCTGAAAGAAAATACTGAAACTTAGTCTTTATTACAATTAAAAGCTTTTGCTGTGCAAAAGACATTGCTAAGAGAATGAAAGACAAGTTATAGACCGGAAGAAGATAATTCCAGAACATATGTCATAATAGACTTGAATATAAAACATTTAAAATAAAATCTTTAAAAGATAATTCCAGAACATATGTCATCATAGACTTGAATATAAAACATTTAAAATAAAATCTTTAAAAACTCAACAACAACAAAACAAACAAACAAACAAAAAACAGCCCAAATAAAAATCTTGGCTTCTAATACCTTATTAAGGGCTTCTAGGAGAAATGGCTGATTTTAGGACCGGGGAAGGAAATATATGAGATCATCCCGCAGTATCATGTAGTGTCAGAAACTAAGGAAGTGCTTCAATAAAACAAGCAAAAAACCCCATACTGACAGGCATATGTCCAAGGGACACAGAGTCAACTAAATGAATTTTCAATGACCAAACCTGGAATAATTTGAGTGATAAAACACATCACATAATATTGAGTTATTACTCAATGTATGAAATAAATATTTATAGGTTCAAACTCATGATATAAATAAATGATTGAATAAATGAATAAATTGGAAGAAGAGATAAATCTTCCTTGCAGACCTCCAAATCATTTATGTAGATACTCTCCCCTCAAGGAGGTGGAACAAAGCTCACCACTCAAGTGTGAATTGCACAGAGTGATTCCTTCCAAACAGTTCAGTATATAAAAAGGGAAGGAAGAGTAAATTTATATTTAAGAAATCTGGCAAACACTAATTTAACCAGGTGATCAAGGTCAACATTGATAGTCATGAGTTATGTTCATAGTATGCATCCTCAATATGACATTGTGAAAATGGCACTGTATCTCTATGATTTTCCTCCCTCGAACCCATAAGCACAGTCCAGTCATGAGTAAAACATCAGACAAATTACAATAGAAAAATATCCTACAATATACATGACCCATACTTCTCAAAACTATCAAGGACACTAAAAAAAAGATTTTATGTATATGTATATTTGAAGAAGGATTTATTATAGGAATTGGCTCACAAGATTACAGATGATGATAAGTCCCATGATTTTCCATCTACAAATTGGTAAAATCAGGGAAGATGGTGGTGAGCTCAGTCTAAGTCCAAAGGCCTTGAACCAGGAGAGCCGATGATGTAACTTTTAGCATGAGGCTGAAGGCCCAAGAATCTGGTGTATTTCTGTCCATGGTTAGGAGAAAATGCTTGTCTCATTCAAGTCCAATGATAATTGATAAAAGAATTCTCCAAGTATTGATTTGGAGACTCAAGAACTCTCCGTTTTGTAGCCTTTCTATTTAAATATGTGGTCTTTAACAATAACTAACCACTGAAAGAAAATGGGCTCTTAGCTGCCTCAGTTCAGAAGTGAGAAAAGTAGTTTCTACTTTTGGCTGAACTTATAAGAAGTAGATTGGGAAACATGGGGGAGGATCATTTGGACTACCTGGTGTACATTAAAGTTCTCTGCCCTAGGAATTGATTTCAATTCCTTATAATACAATGATCTCTGGCCTAAATATTTTCATGCATTTATCAGGAAATGGATTATCAAATCATTACTATATGAATATTTAATTTGATTATCATCAGATTCCTCTCCAGAATGGTTACATCATTTATTTTCCACTAGCCATTCAAGATATTTTCACTAACAGTTGTTACTTTCTGACTTCCTAAATTATGATAATCTGATAACTAGAGAGTAAAACCTTTGTTGATGGTATTCTTTTTTAAAAAAAATATTTCTTTATTTATTTTTTGAGATGGAGTCTCATTTTATCACCCTGGGTAGAGTGCGGTGGCATCATCATAACTCACAGCAACCTTAGTGTGTTGGGGTCAGTGATCTTCTTGCCTCATCCTCCCAAGTAGCTTGGGACTACAGGTGCTTGCCACAATGCCCAGCTAGTTGTTCTAGTTTTAGTAGAGACAGGGTCTCATTCTTGCTCAGTCTGGTCTCAAATTCCTGAGCTCAAGCAATCCACCTGCCTCCATTTCGCAGAATGCTAGGATTATAAGTGTGATCCATGGTGCCTGGCCATTGATGGTATTCTTTTTTTTTTTTTTTTTTTTTTTTTTTTTTTTTTAAATGAAAACTGTTAACATTTTATTGGGTAACTTTCTTTTTTTTTTTTCCTCTTTTTTTTTTTTTATTGTTGGGGATTCATTGAGGGTACAATAAGCCAGTTACACTGATTGCAATTGTTAGGTAAAGTCCCTCTTGCAATCATGTCTTGCCCTATTCTTTATTGAACAGAAATCCTAAGATTTGATACAGAAAAATCTATTCAATAGTTTTTGTTAGAGGCTTTAAAATTTCTGCATCTGGGTGGAAGATCCTTAAATTTGGAGATGGAAAAGCTATTCTTGGTATAGTTAGCAGTTTTCCTCAGGTGAACATTGGTAGATTCAGTCCTCCCTGGCTCTGGATTGTGGAGGAATTGTGTGAAGCATTGGTAGTGCTTGGGCAGTGGGAACAATTTTTCCTTTCTTTCCTCACAGCTCCTGCTCAGTAGGGAGTATATGGGTAGGATAGTTAGCTTCTCTCCTTACTCCAAAGCTTCTGCTCTATACTGGAGGTTCTGCCCAGCGTGGGACAGAGCAAACTTCAAAAACTGGTAAAACACTGCTTTTTGTCAAGGAGCCTAACTTTATTTGAATCAAAGTGTTGAGCAATTTATATTCCAAGATGTTGAAGAGAGCAACACAGCAGTGAACTAGCAATTAATAGAGGCTAACAGATGGGTGTGATATCCATTGAGGCTCCAGCCAGAGGCTTTCTGGAAAGACCAAAGAAAGTCAAAGAGAATTCCGGGAGATGCACACCCATCTGTGTACCTGCCCAAAGTGGCCAATGAGGGAACATCTGAGCTTCAAGTTTCTGACTGAATGCTAAGCAAAACTCATGCTCCCCAAAGAGTGAAACCAATCTCCAAACCGCACACAGATCTAAAGGTAAAAAAGTTAAACTCTTAATAGTTCAGCAAACATAAGCACAATCACTTAACAATCAGTGGCTAACTACTAGATGGTATTGACTCGGGATGCCTTTTAAGAATTCAGGCTTAAAGATAAAAATGAAGAAAAAAATTGAATAGTGCTATCAGAGGCTTATCTGTGGGGGGGAATTTAGTTCAGGGAAGTCACGAACCAAGCAAGTAAACAAATAATAACAAACCCTGAAGGAGAGTATCAGTATGAGGAACTACTACATTATTTAAAATGTTTGGTTTTCCATAAAAAATTATGAGATATACAAAGAAACAGGAAAATGTGAACCACACACATAAAAAATAAGGCAGACAACAGAAATTGCCTTTGCAGGGGCCCAGATGTTGAACTTAGCAGACAGAATTCAGATCAGCTATTATAGAGGACAGTAAAGAACTAAAAGAAAGTACAATGGCAGTATCTCATCAAATATTAAATATCATTTAATCCAAATCACAAAAAGGAACTACATAGAAATCTGAAACTGAAGAGTAAAATAGCCAAAATGGACAGGGATGTCCAACTTTTTTTTTCTTTTCTGCTGCTGATTGGAATAATGAGTCTCACATTAAATATACAAACACCAATAAAAGCTGATGAACAAAGGAAAAGGTCCATGTGTATACTTTTCTCTGTATCTGACACCACAGGTAAGCAAAACAGTTCTCAAATAATCTGCATGGAGCCTGCAGGCCACAGGTTAGACATCCCTGTCAGTGAATCAGAATTTGGAGGATACAAGGATGATGAAAACAGACATTAAGCCTTCTCATATAGAGCTCACTATATTGTGAGAATATGAATAAGAGAATTCACTCTAACATGGTGGAAGAAGTGATGGATTAGCAAAAGTATGTAATAACCTAGTTTTTTTATTTTTAATTGTTGGGGATTCATTGAGGGTACAATAAGGTTACACTGATTGCAATTGTTAGGTAAAGTCCCTCTTGTTTTTGTATCTAGAGATGCAAGACTAGACACATTCTACTGGGTGGCAAAGAAAGGCTTTCTTTCTTTCTTTTCTTTTTTTTTTTTTTTTTGCAGTTTTTGGCCGGGGCTGGAAGAAAGGCTTTCTTGAGGATGCAATGATATCTCAATCGAGCCCTGAAATGTGGCTTAGCTAGGTGAAAGAGTCAAAGATGAGGGTGGAGGTGCAGTGTTGTTGAGGGAAAATTAAGAGTGTTCTAGACCTAGGAACAGTACTATGAAGACCCAAGAGTGAGAGGCTGTGGCACTCAAAGCTGACACAAAGTAGGGGGTTTCATTACATGTTTATAAAATGAATGAGTGAGCAGATATCTTAAGGTTTTGGTTTTTTTGTGTGTTTTAGTTATATGAGGACATACAGAACAGTAGCATTCCTTTGCTTGAGGAATCTTTGATTATCTATCAATCGATTGATCAATCTATATATCTCCATTCTTTGTAGCTAGTTTTCTACTTCTATTCATCTCCTAGTTATCTTTTAACTAGAGTTTCTAGGTTAACTTGTCTTCCTACTTTAGATGACTTCACTTGTACTAAAAGAAGAAACCCAGTAGTTTAGATAATCTGGGTAGTCTGGCCATAAGTAAATGCACAATTTTCACTATATTTGCATTTTTTAATATTGAAAATAAATCCTAGACCCTTGTATCTACCCTAAGAATCCCTAAAAGCTTAGAGAAGCTACTCCTGTTTCTGTAATCTCTCTGTTTTTTTTCTGTTTCTTTTTTCACCCTAGGGATTATCTTCCCAGTGATTCTGCATCATATAGTCTCAGATTATTTAGGTGGGAAGAAAGCTTGGAAAGTTTAATCAGACTATTTTCTTTACTTTACCAATGAGAAAACTGAGCAAGTGATTAACCTACTCAAGGTCATCTAACCTGTAACCCCAGTCATTCCACTAATTGACATCTCCTATCTTTTTCTCAAGGTCCAGCCTTTAATTCCTCAACCTTCCAGGCACCTATTGTAAGAAATAACAGAAAGAAGGACCACGAAACTAAGCACTTCTTGAGAGGGCGGAAAAGTTTAAGAAAGATTCTGCTTTGGGAATCTTTGGTAAGAACCCCCTCTTTCTTTTTTTTTTTTTTTTAAAGATACATATTAATCTTGCTTCATAAAATATCAACTCAGAGACAACATTGCTGTTTCTTTATATGTTGTGTGCACACTCTTTATTGGAACTGGTATTGTGAGGGCTATACTGCTAGTCACAGCATATTTTGAGGAAGACTTAAGTGACTGGGTGTATTGTTTTTAATTGTTAGGATATGTAACAAAAGAATTATGAACCTAAAAGAGAAATTATTGTATGATCAGGAAGATATACTGAGGAATTTCAAGGCACAAGAAGTTTTTCTAAGGCTATGAAAACAAAAAACTTTTAATGAAAATTTGTATTATTTTTTAAGTTATTTTTGTTGCCAATCTCTTTATTGTGGACCAGTTATAATTCCCGGACTTGGAGAAATCAATAAGACTAATCACGGAAATATTACTAATAATAGATGATAACAAATGTTGAAATTCAAAGTTGTTTTCATTAAAGCATCTGAGAGAAGGAAACTATAATCTGCATTTCTGGCCAAGTGCGGTGGCTCATGCCTATAGTCCTAGCACTCTGAGAGGCCAATTAGGGGGTTGGTGGATTGCCTGAACTGGTCTTGCTCAAGACCAGCCTGAGCAAGAGTGAGACTGCCTCTACTAAAAATAGAAAAACTAGTGAGGCATTGTGCAGGTGCCTATAGGCCCAGCTACTCTGGAGGCTGAGGCAAGAATATCTGTTGAGTCCAGGAGTTTGAGGTTTCTGTGAGCTATGATGCCTGGGCAACAGAGTGAGACTCTGTCTCAAAAAAAAAAAAAAATAAAAATAAAAAATCTGCACTTCTTCAGCAGAACAAATACCAAAAAATTTGTCTGGAGGTGATGTGAGAAGGTCATGTAGCTTTCTCCTCTTTTCTGGAATGCAAACCTTTGAAAGTAGGATCAATGCAAAAAAATCAATAACAGCAAAGCATGATCTCACATAAAAAAATTACAATTACAAAAATGTGCCATAAGGAAGGAGAGAATGTTTATTTTGTCTTATGGGGAATACTTGAGTAATGACACACATGTATATAACCAAATAAAAAACAAGCATCTCAGAAAAGAGGAATCATTTATAAACCTCACTCTTCAGAATTTATAATATTACAGTACTGCAATACTAAGGTGACTCCGTTGTGACCATTACAACCACAGCAATGTGTTAGAATTTTTTTTTCAGAATATCTAATGTCATTCCTTATATTAGATAATCTAATGTCTTTCCTCTTTTATAGTAAAACATGTTTCTGATTGTATCAAGTTTTGGGGCAGCATTGTCTCACCTAAAAACACAATTAGTGATTTGAACAGTCTGTGTGTCATTGGTTTCTATTATCATAACCTTGCACTGTTCCTGCAATAGGCACCACCACAATCTAATTTCCACATCTTCAGTGTTCCTTTAATCATCAGTCACTCTTACTTCCTTTCCAATAGTAATGAGATGTGGGGTTGACCTACGCAATGGAACCACTTCTGTAGATCCCACTAGATAGAAAGCACTCAGGTGTTGCATTTTTCAGTGTGTTCAGGGACTTGAATTAACCACAGATCCTGGCAATTATGCTCAAATTCAGTGATTCCTACATTTTATGTTAGTGATTCCTTTCTTCTTGGGTCTTACTTACCCCAATTCCATATTACACAGCCCCACAATGTAGGGTTACATAACAGTTGTCTTAGTCTGTTTTATGTTGTTATAACTAAATACCTGAAACTGGGTAATTTACAAAGATTTTTTTTTCTTACACTTCTGGAGGCTGGGAAGGTCAAGGAGGCATATCTGGTGAGAGCCTTCTTGCTTTTGGAGACTCTGCAGAAAATCCAGGCAGTGCAGGTATCAAATGGCAAGGCCTCTCTCTCTCTCTTTTTCTCTCCTATCTCTCTTTCCCTCCCTTTCTCCCCCTCCTTCACTCTCTTCTCTTAAAAAGCCATTAATGACACTCCCATGATTACCCATTAATCCATTCATGATGACAGAGCTCTAATGAGCCAATCCCTTCTTAAAGGCCCCACCTTTCAGTACTCCCACTTTGGGGATTAAGTTTCAACATGACTTTTGGAGAGGACAGCAATAATGTCTGGTCACAGACAACCTGACCTGGGAGCCGTAAGTACTGTCAGTCTGTCTTAGATGAGAGTTCAAGTATAGTAGCTGTTGTGACTGTCCACAGTGATGTGAACTATCTAATTTCAGTCACAGGAAACATTCAGGAAGGGTTGAACTCACTAACCAATAGCAGCAACACATGCATTGAGTACTGATTATGTGCTAATCATTGTTTCAAGTGCTTTGATCTGCATTATTTCACTAAAGGCTAGAAGGTAATATTAATGATGTTCACTTTGCAGATGAGGATGCTGTGGCTCGGAGAGGTGACACGATTTGTGCAAGAACATAAAGCTGTGAAGTGAAGGCAATCTGATTACAGAATCATGTTCTTGTATGTTACATGGCTTCCAAATTGAGCAGCCTGCTAACATTCAAAATACAAGTGGGGAATTCAGACATATTCTTGTGACTTAAGTGCCTTATCTTTTGTTTACAGGCACACATAATTAGAGCCTATAGATTAGTTCCAACAAATTGGAGGAACTGATGTTATAAACACAAACAAGGTTCTCACCAAAAAACTCCCTTATTAATTATCTTTATGGCTGACAGTTTGGTTTTTGTAGCCCTTATACATGTATTGCATTCATATTTTAGGTTCAGATGATGCTCAGACTGAAGATAGAATCATACTATTGCTTACTAGGAAACAGCAGTTTATAAATGCATTTCTGAAGATTCTTTTGATGGTTGTATTGTGAAGGACAAACATATTACCTTGAGCAAGGTTTTGCATCTCAGGACTTCTTCCACTGAGGGGAACATTGAGGGTCAGAAAGAGCTCAGTTCCAAGGCACTTGTGAAATACTAGCATAAGACAGGAAAAAATTCTTTATTAACTTGTTTTTCCTACAATTTTTAATTTACATCAATTTCTGACTTTAGTGGGAATATAGGCTCTCATCGCTATTAGATATTACTTGAAGTTACTTAAAAGAAATTACATCTACGCTATTGAAAGGAGAGGTTTGCATGTTTTCCTAATTGTGTTCCATTAGGACAGAATTTTAAATTTTAGAAAATTAATTCTCTTAGACTTGATGTTCAAGATAGAATTGAACCATTTAGCACTTATTTTTTTTTTCCAGAGGCTATTAGCAAACCCATATATTCTTCCTGTGATCTAAAATTTTATTTTCTCCATGCTTCCCCATGGGAGCTGTACATGCCAATGAAGTCACAGAAAGCAGAAAGCTGCTGAGCCTGCTGTGCATAGGCAATGGTTAAAATGCAAGTTGAAAATTTTCCTAAAATATTGTCCCCCACAAAACCAGAGCATATTGCTAAACAGCATTTTTCAGTGTTTAAATCCTATTAACCAATGTAGGAAACACCTAGAAAAAGCTTAAACATCAAACAAACAACCAAACTCCCAATGTTTCCTTTCAAAACCTGTTTGAGGCAATTGTGTGGTTCTAGTAGTTACAGACCATACAGAATCCCATAGATGGTCACCCCTGACTTTTGGCTAAATTAAATTCTGGGCATAAGAGCATAATCATACTATAATCAACTGTTAATGTAATATTTTCTATGTGCTAGGCACTATACCAAGCATTTTATTTATTTTTTTGTTTATCCATGTGATCCTTCTATTTTTTTATATTTTTTCTTAAATCATAACTGTGTACATTACTGCATTTATGGGGTATAATGTGCTGATTTTATATACAATTTGGAATGCTTACATCAAATTTGTTAACATAGCCTTAACCTCATTTACTTAATTGTTGTGTTAAGACATTTATACTCTACTCTTAATAAATTTGACATGTAACCTTGCAATATGCATCATAGGTGAGTTCCCACCAATTACCCACCCTCCGCCCGGCTATCCCCCTCCCTTCCACTTGCCCTCCTCTTCCCTTCTTCATTCTGGACTATAGTTGTGTTCATAGAAAGTGTGGGTGATTATGTATGTTTCATAATAGTGTTGAGTACATTGGATACTGTTTCTTTCATTCTTGATATACTTTACTAAAAAGAATATGTTCCAGCTTCATCTGTGTAAACATAAATGAGGTAATGTCTCCATCTTTTTTATGGCTGCATAATATTCCATGATATTCATATACCACAATTTGTTAATCCATTCATGCATTGATGGGTACTTATACCAAACATTTTACATGCATTATTTTAGTTAATACTCTTGGTAACCAAGGAGCAAATTATTATAATTGTATTCATGTCATAATACATGACACCCATAATACATGACTTGAGGACACCCAAGTTTGAAGTTTAAAGAGGTGAAGAAAATTATCCTAAGTCACTGAGTGTACCAATTAGGTTTGATTCTATAAGAAAAACATCTCGAAATTTTAGTGCTTTGAACAGCAATCATTTATTTATTCAGCTCAGAATTGTGTGAGTAAGCAGTTGGGATGGGCTTAGCTGACCAATTCTATTGCTAGTCTCACTGGGTTCACACACATGTTGGATGTTATCTGCCAGGTGTCACTATCTCTTACCCTTCAAGCAGGCTAGAGTAGGCTTGTTCAGTTGGTCATCTCAGGGTTCTAGGAAGACATGGAGAGGACAAACTCCAATGCTCAAGTGCTTGCCAGGTTTCTGCTTGTGTCACAAGGCAAGTGACAGGACAAAGACTAGGTGCAGGGGTAAGGAAATAGACTCCTCCTGGTGACTAGAGAAGGTGTAAGTCACGCTGTAAAGAATAGAAGGATTTTGGCTGCTATTTGAAATCTCACACAGTCAGTAAGAGACAGAGTCAGAATTTGAATACTGATTACAAAGCCCATGACCCTATACTGATCCTATAGGTCCTTTCATTGTTTTTAAGAATTCCATCCCACTTTTTGGAGAGACTTTGCCATTTATTTGGTTTACAAGCCCTTACTCTTTTTTAACTCTCAACAAGCATTATCTGTCCCTGCGCATCCCTATTCTACACATTCATCCACTAAAGTGTTTACCACCATATAAGAAGCATTTATCATTATGGAGTGTTTACTATCTAAAATAGGGTAGGGATTATGTCTAATTATTATTTAGAGCCCTGATGCTTGGCCCAGACTTTGATACAGAGTTTGTGCTCAAAAATTGCTTGTTGAACAAAGTCATGATAATTTAACTACTGGAAAAATCAGCTGGTTTTTGAATAGTTAGCAATATTTATTGCTATCATCTTCAAAACATCATTAAGACCTTTGAACAAAGGAATGATGATCATTTTATTTTTGACCTCCAAATACTAAAAAATCTCTCCATTTCTTTTCTATTTTTTGATACATTTTATATTAGCAACATGGCAAAGCATTATGGCACACGCCTATAATCCTAGCATTTGGGGAGGCTGATGTTAGAGGATTTCTTGAGGCTGGGAGTTCAAGACCAACCTGAGGAAGAGTAAAACTCTGTCTCTACAAGAGACAGAACAATTATCCCGTCATGTTGGCAAATAACTTCAGTCCCAGCTAACCTGGTAGGCTGAGGCAGGAGGATTGCTGGAGCCCAGGAGCTTGAGGTTGCGGTGAACTATGATGATGCTACTGCACTCTCATCAGGGTGACAGAATAAGACTCTGTCTCAAAAACCCAAAAAACAAAAGAAAATAAAACCCCCAAATATCAGCATTATTAATTGCATAACAAAAGATAAGAAAATTAGACGCATAGAATAAGAAAGGACTTTAGAGCTGACTTTACATCAGTTCAGCAACATTGAGGGATAGGAAATAACTGAGACTCCCCAGCCTCTCTGTGCTTTATTAAAAGGGGTATTTTCTGTGCCACAAGAGAAACAGGTTCTCAGAAATGGGACTACTTCTTCTATTTTCCTTGGAAATTTAGCTGTGTGTTGTGAAATAATGTCTGAGGGCACATGGCTACATTAAAGCCATTGCTTTATTTGTGTTTTCATCTTTTCTGTAGCTGGTGTAAGCTCCAGGTGCCTCCATAGCCATTCAAATTCTTTTCTCCTTGAAAACTTGGGAAACGCTCATGTCTCTGGGCTGTCTAACCTGTGGTCCTCTGGCTGCATGCAGATTATGTGAAGACTGTTTTGCCTTCTGTGGTGTTGGATATCACAAAAAAATTACACCCAGCTTAATTTTTTGTTTGTTTGTTTTACTCATCAGCTTTCATTAGTGTCTGTGTATTTAACGTGTGGTCCAAGACAACTTTTCTTCTTCCAATGTGTGGCAGAGAAGAAAAACAATTGGACACCATGCTAGGCTTTACTTCTCATCTACAGGCTTCTGGTTGAATTGTTCCTGAACACCTTTTCAAGTTCTATTATTGTAGCACAGGCAACAGAGTGAGGATATAGGCAAGCACCAAGGAATGGGAAGGTGGCGTGATTGACAGTAGGTACAGGACCAAATGAGATGCAAGTAAAAAATCTCAGATCGGTGACTTAATTTTTTCTTTAATGTTTCCAAAGCTACTGAAAAGCTGGTAGAATGCTAATCCACCTATGATTCCCAGATTAAATGCACCAAATATCACTCAGATCTGTTACTCAAAGAGCACTTTTGTATTCAACACTTACTGATTGCGGCAGTGCCTGTGGCTCAGTGAGTAGGGCGCTGGTCCCATATACTGAGGGTGGCGGGTTTGAACCTGGCTCCGGCCAAACTGCAACAAAAAAATAGCCAGGTGTTGTGGTAGGCACCTGTAGTCCCAGCTACTCAGGAAACTGAGGCAAGAGAATCCCCTAAGCCCAAGAGCTGGAGGTTGCTGTGAGCTGTGACATCCTGGCACTCTACCAAGGGCAACAAAGTGAGACTATGTCTCAAAAAAACCCCAAAAAACCAAAACCCAAACACTTACTGATAGGAAGACTGGGCCAAGCTTCTTAATCTGTGAGTTTCAGAATTCTCATGTAAATCCTATGGCTCACAGTATTGTTGTGACAATTACATCTATGTATATAAGGCACTCAATGCCATGCTTAACTCATTGAAAGTGCTCAATAAAATAAGTGGTAGCTCCTCTTATTATCATTTTTACTGCTATATAGGACACTAGTAACTTCCTGATATAAATCTCAATTGTTAGCTTAACTTTTTGTTTTTTATTATTTTTGAATTAAAGATGTTTTCATTAAGTACAGTTTGAAATACAGTAGAACCTCTGTAATTTGACCACCCAAGGGACTGTAACTAACTGGTTAATACATGGAGATGGTCAACATATGGACCTATCCCTACCGCACTGACATGTATGTGTGGTTTATGTCCATTCTGCAAAAATTAGGTCAACTTAAGGAGGTGGTTAATGTAGGGAGGTGCTCAATTATGGAGGCTCTATAATATATAGGCATAAAAAATGAATAACCCACATTTGTACTACTGTTAGCAAATACAATTATAAATACAATTATTTTTATCTTTCCATGTTTCCATCTAGTCCTTATCCATATACACTGGTAATACTTTCCCTAGTTATAATCATTGTGAAGGAAACTATTTTAATGTACATTTTAAAATTTTTACTTAGTGTTATATCCCAAAGAACATTTAAATCTTATGAATTATAAAGATCAATTAACTATAGCTAGGTAGGATGTAGGTGTTGTTATCTATAATAAACTATATAGTTCCTTATGTTTTCATAGTGCAAATAGTGCTTTGCAATTCATAGGGCTTTCATATATGTGTTTTTACTTAACACAATTCTCTTAGAAGACCATAATAATAAAATATTAATTATGATAAATAACACTTTAGAATGGTTACTATGTGCCAACCCTGTTCTAATCATTATTATCTCTATTTGACATTCATGGAGGACAAGTGCCTTACTTAATTTCAGAAAAATGACAAAACATTGAGATAGACTTTAAAATCTAGATCTTTTGGCTATCTATCCAGTCTTGTTTCCACCTTATCATGCCCTTCCAGAGAACTACAGTTGGTGGATTTCCTTTTCTTCATGGCATATATTCCTTTGGAGTAGCCACACATTACAGGTGCTGCCATGTAATTTTCCATTCCATTTTCCTTCACTTGGATGTTTAAAAGGTTTTTTAGCCCACATATCTCAAGCACAGTATGCCCTTTGGCAGAATCAGTGGACATAACCTGTTACGGTCATTTTGTGTCCCCAGTCTTCTGTACAAGCCTAACTCTAGTGATTAAACCAAGAGCAGGAAAAAACAAGCATGTGAAGAGAAAATCAAAAAGGAATTTTCCACTCTTCATTTTAAAGGTGAATGCTTTTTCTACTGGTGTCATGTCTATAAAGACATATTTTTTATTTCCTGGAGAAAACTAATTCCAAGCATCACCAGGTCAAGCACTCTTCTTTTCACTATCTTTTCCTTTGGAATTATTTAAACATTATAAATCAGACCATTTGTCACTCTCATTTAAAGGTTCTAGATATGGACTTAGAGTTGTGATAGCATACAACCAAAGAAAATTTGGCATAGCAAAAATAACATAGGAAATCTATTGACTGCCCTAGCCCCTGTTTCCTTTATGGCCAAATCAGGACCTTCGATGAGATGTTTTTTACCATTCTTCATGCATTCTTCATGCACAATGATTCTATTCTGGTTTTCTGATGTATTCACCCACCCACAACTACCTACTCTGCTAATTGTCTAGTTGGAAGTTTTAAAAATTCCATAAGCACCACACAAAGAAATTCCCATATGAGCATTCTGTGGGCCCATTTTCTTATTAATATAACTACATTAAAGTGCTATTGAAGTTCTTCTGACTTTTTCATGTGTGGGTGCCCAAATTATGCTGTTCATTCACTGAACACATAAATTAAATATTGGCATTGCTAAAATTATAGACACAATGACTAATGCCTAGAGGAAGATACGTAAAATAGCATAAATTCAAAAATGAAACATAACTTCTAAAACTGAAATCAAAATGCTGACAAGTATTTAGTCTTATAATTCTTACTTTATGATTCTTGGAGACTGGCAATTTTAGAATTTATTTTTTGTTTGCAAGAACCATGGAATCAGAGAGACTTCACTATTACATTTATCAGACACTTTTAAAGCTTATTAATTTAAAAAACCCCACATTAATTGCTATAACACAATTATACCTTAATAAACACAATAAAATGACACATTGTTAGGTAAGAACTCTTAATATTGCTAATAAGTAATAATTTTATGCTTAAACATATGTCAGTTTCTTTATATTCTTTGTGTCTAGACTTTTTAAAATTTCTGAGATCCCGGTGCTACAAATTCCATTTTAAAGTTTAGGAACTAGGGATTTAGTGAGTGAGTAAAGCATCGTTATCTGAATTGATAGCAAGGATTAAGTTTTTCATTACTAACTAGTATATAGAGAACTACCTCTTAATTAACTGGTCATATTTTTTTTTCCTTAGGTATATTTTTCAGTTTGGTTCTTTCTTTTGCATAAATACAAATAAGATAATAAACTGAAATTATAAATGAAGATATTGTAACACCCATGCACAAATAATCTGGTTTACAAATAGAACACTATCAACTTTATTTATTCTCTCTCAACTTACAGCTATGGTTTCATGGGGCTTTCCTAGGACCAGTCAATGGAGAAGAAAAATGGTGAAATCTTCAATCCATGCCAGTTTTAGTCTAATAGGAATTTGTGCTCAACTCCCCTTTCTAGAAAGATAGTGGTGAAGGGAAATCCTCCTATGAGAATAACTTTGTATAGTACATCTGGTTTTCTTCCTCTTGTAGATGAGCAGGTTTTCTCATGCACTAGTGGCTAGTGGGTGGGAATGGAAAAGAATAAAACTGGAATACATTGTGACAAGTTTTACTGAAGTGTATGGACAGACCTTGTTGTCTGTCCAGTGTGAAGATGCTGTGTCCATAGTCAGTTCATACCAGGCCCAGGTGACAAAGTGATCTCTCCTCTGAATGTTGGTTAGTCTCTTAATTAGTTGCCTAGGGCATGCTCAAAGATCTGGTGGGCAGTGTAGTCATGGCAGCAGGGGTGGAGGCCATTCATGGGTTCAACAATATGTTGTTCCTCTTACTGTGGCTGATCTGGTTTATATCACTGCTAAGTATGGAGCCAAATCTGAACCATTTGGTGGGGGAAAATTGTTGTGGCCAGTTAATAACAGTGAATCCCTCTTGTTAAGTGAGGGATAGTTTTTGGTGCTCACAGGGATAGACACAAATTCCAGGTATACATTTACCTTCTCTGCTAAAAGTTCTCCTAGCACCAACATTTGTGAACTTAAAGAATGCCTTACCCAGTACCACTCATATTTTAGAGAAAGCAAAAAGGCAATGAGTCTGTACTCATGGAGTTTACTGATCTTACCATGTGCCATGTGTTATCCAGGAGCTGAGATAAGGAATCAGGAAAGAAACAACTTACACATTTGGGTGCTGTCCTATAAATGCCAACCATGCTGTGAAAAACCAGCTGCTAAAATGTGGAATCATCTTTCCTATAAACAGAATGTCTAGGTTACAGGAACTAAGGGTGCTAGTGGCTTTTCACACCACTATATCTAATCACCCCTTATAGAAATTTGTTTTCTGTTTCTGCAAATTTAAGCTCAGGGCATTTGGAGGTCCTAGTGTACAAGAGGAAATGCTTCCATTAGGGAACATTGTAATTGCTCTGATAAAATAGAAGCTGAGGCCAATCCGACTACTTAGATTTCTTTATGCTGCTTAACTAACTTGTATAGATTATGCTGGAAGGCCTGGTGATCAATTCTCATTGCAAGGAGAAATGGGGAAATGAAGTTTGCTGTAGTACAAGGCAGGAGGAAGCAGTGAATATTTGCACCCCCAAATTCACTGGGGTGCCTCTTAGAACGCATTTGCTCCATAGAACTGGGCAATGGAATAATTTTAATTTTCCCCTATGACTCAAATACCTCCACATTTAGCATATAGAGAGCAGTTTCTTTCTACCAAAATGCTACAATTCAATTAAGGAAGGCAGTTAGGGGAGACAAAAAGAGAAGAATATAGGAGGGAGACATTAAAGAAAAAATTTAAATTACATCATAGTATCCTTATTTTCTGATAGCATAATTCCTACCTGAAAAGCACAAGGTAACTAACTTTAAGACTATTAGATCTCATTAGAGAAGTTCAACTGGGTAATTGCTTAGAAAATTAAAGTGAAAATGGCAACAGCTTTTCTTTCTGTCCATAATAAAGGAGAAGTGTAATGCAAAAAAGCTTCCATTCAGAGATAAAAAATACTTTTCTAAAAAATTAGGAAATGGGCTTTATATGATTACACAGAATTTATAAATAATAAATGAAATAAAACAACAAAAGTTACTACTTGCCTGATGCATACACTTAGTCTGCACTTAGTCTGTAACTGCTCAATCTAATGAAGAACAAAATTTGAGTATTTGATGTTAAGAGGGATTTTTTTTCCTGATTGGGAAAGCATATTACCCATGTTAGATGTTGGATATCACTACAATAATAATCTATTTTATTTCTAGTACTCTGATACTTGAAATCTGCATAAGTTTAAACTCAGGCAAGTCAGTTCAATCCCTTGAGTTTTCATTTCCTTGTCTTTAAAATTTTTCATCCCATGAGGTTGTCAAAATGATTAAACAATAAAATTATGTTTGAATGCTCTTTTCATAATGTAACAAGTTTTACACATGCCCTCTGGTAATAGAAATTGGACTTTCAGCAGAGTCCTGCCTCTAAAGGGGAACATTGGTCAGGGCTAAAACTGACACCTTATTATTTACCAGTGAGGCTCAGGCACTTTCTGTACAGGGTCCCCAGTATCCACACTTGAGCAGGCAGTGGTAAAGCCAGATTTCAGGCTCAGGGTCTCTGACACCATCCAGAATAACCTGGATGGATCATACCACTTAATTTGAGGACTGCCTCCAGATCTTTGTGCTCTGATGTATATGTTCTTTCAGCCTCAACCATGACAATAGCAGGGCCTCTGCAGCTCATTTGTCACCCCAACTTCTTTGGAAAGGGAAATCTGATCCTACAGTTTTACTGGGTTTAGCAGAAAGCTTAGAGAAGCATGATTTTGTAGGCAGGTATCTTTAACATTAACATAGGAAGAAAAATGGGCAGAATAATTTGCTCTGTGTAAAGATCTGATAGCAACTAACAGGGCATCTAAACTATGCTAGCCCCACTCTCACATCATGTTCTAATTCCTGGATCAGATCTGAGATCTCTATAGTGAGCACTTCTTAGAATCTGTTGTGGAAAAGCAATGATGCCTGAGACAGGAAAAAGGAGCACATCAAATGCAGGAGTGTTCCAAATTAGTCTTGAAGCATGGAGCTGATAATGTAAATTGCCTTGGTAGGACCACCTAAAGGGAGCTGTCTTTGGAAAGTCTATTTTTAGCTCTGAGCCTGGGAGCAACAAAGACCTGGCAAAAGGCTGCTTCTGTTTGACAAATGATGGAACGCACACACCCTGAAATGGGCTTTCTTTCCCATTTCTCCAGCACTAGCACTCACAAGTATTAAGGGAGAAGCTAAGTGTTAAGGTGGATGCCAGGAAAAGCCTGCATGGCCTCAATATCTGACATGCTTGAGATCCCAATTTTTCTTAATTTCAGTGACAGATTTCTCTACCTGAAGGATGCTTGAGATCCCAATTTTTCTTAATTTCAGTGACAGATTTCTCTACCTGAAGGGATTGGAAAGGAGTGGGGAACTTTTTTTTTTTTTTTTGCAGTTTTTGGCTGGGGCTGGGTTTGAACCCACCACCTCCCACATATGGGGCTGGCTCCCTACTCCTTTGAGCCACAGGCGCTGCCTAGGAGTGGGGAAATTTTTAGGTGAATGTACTCAGCATACTGCCATTTATCAGCATGGCAACTGCCTTTTCTGAGCCTCAACTGCTTTCTTCATCAGCATTCTGCCCTCTCTTCCTGTTAAGGAAAAGAAAGAAAGAAAAAGTTATAAGGAAAAAAATATAGAACACCAATTCTTGTCTGGGGTATTAAAATCAACTCCCAGATGGCTTTTCTTTCTCTTATCCTGCCCATTCTCTCAAAAACTGCCAAAGGGGTATTTCCAAAACAAACTGACTGTGAATCCCTTGTAAGTCTATGAGCTCCTCAAAGGAAGTAATCAAAGCAATCATCTTTGCATCCTTGGCTCTGGACTTCATGCCTGGCACATAGACTAGGCTGAACAAATGTTTGCTTAATTGGGATAAAAGTGGAGGCCTGTCATTTATTAACAGGCAGGACTAAGTGGAAGTCTCTGTGTGACTACCTCCACCAAATTTCCCCAGGCTGCATGACCTCACAGTTACTCCATAAAACATTTTGCTCCACAAGTGTTTGCCTGGCAAGGATTTAAATTACTTAACAAGGCTTAGGACAAGCAGAAAGAATCAAGTTGAAAAACAGCTGAATTCTGTGTGATAGATTTCCACTAACCTGTGGGAGATGCTCTGCTAAACAACCCATTTGCCAAAGATGTGCCTTAAGGGTTTGTTCTTCAAAATTGCTAATATTAGACATTTTATAACCAACAAAACAGCCATTTCACATGATTCAGTGTAATATTTACTGAGAGCCTATTTACCAAGGGATGTAGCAAGGAATAGTCACACCCATTTCCCTCTTTCATAGACTTTACAAATCTCGCAAATAACAGATGAAGAGAAATGTCAGGTGGCATAAAAATACATAATGGAGATGTGGAAGAAGGGGCCTTGTGTCAGATTCTGTTGCCTTTTGTACAAATCCAAATTCTCTTTTCTTTTTCTTTTTGTTTCTCCTTTTCTTCTGAGAAAACAGCCAGACAACATTTTCCAGTCTCATTTATGTATGGCCATATGACTGACATCTAGCCAATAGAATGTGAGAAGATATGATGTCTGACATTTCAGGTTCAGCTCTTAAAACTTCCCATCTGTTTCATGCTTCTCTATTCTTGTGATGCTTTACTAAGAATAACATTCTATGTACTCAATTTTGATATGAGGATAATTAATGACAATTAAGGTCATGGGGGGGAAGGAAAAGCAGAGAGAGGGAAGGAGGGAGAGGGGTGGGGCCTTGGTGTGTGCCACACCTTCTGGGGGCAAGACATGATTGCAAGAGGGACTTTACCTAACAAATGCAATCAGTGTAACCTGGCTTATTGTACCCTCGATGAATCCCCAACAATAAAAACAAAAACAAACAAACCAAAAATAACCTTCCCATCTGTGTTTCTCTATGCTCCTACCCTGGTCCCATTGAGTGGGATGGAGATAATCATAACGATATTGAAAAACATGTGTTAAAGAAGTTGTAGACCAAATCACCTGTGTCCTTAAATTATCCTGCCTTGGACTGCTACATGAATGAGGCAATGGTTTGAATCATTTTTGTGTTGAAGTATATTTGCTATAGCAGCTAACTTTAATAGAGGGGACTATTTAGTTTAAGGAGGTAAGAAGAAGCCTGGTAGAAGTAAGATTTAACTTTAGAACTGAAACATGAGTAAGTTTATCTTGGCAATGCCTGAAGGGGAAAGTTTGCAGGGTGCCACATATATAAAGGTACCAAGGAACCTATGAGGAATTGAAGAGTGCTTAGCAAGTTTGGGAAACAGGCTGTTAAATCCACATTTAGCAAGGAAGGTTGAGGCCAGACCCTATAGGATCTTTTAATCACATTAAGGATTTGAGTCTTTTTTCCTGAAGTAAATAATTGAAAATAATTGAAGGAATTTTAGCAAAGGTTGCATACCCATTGCATAGATCTATATATAAATATTTTGAGAAAACTTACATGTAATCTTTTCCCCTGACTGGCTCTGATCCCTTATACTTGCCTTTGTACGTATTTGCCTTACCCTTACAGAGAATCTCAACCTTCCTAATGCTGTGGCCTTTTTTATACAGTTCCCGTGGGTTGCAACCCACAGGTTGAGAACTGCTGCCTTAGAATGAGTGTGCTGGCAAAAAATAAACATAGTTAAATTATTTTCTCTTCCTATACTGGTGCCTTCTCTCTCTTGCTTTGTAGCTTGGAATTTGTGAGATTTCAGAGCAAAGTAGTTATGCAGATAGACCTTTTCAGTAGGAGTCACTTCCCCAGGTGCACAGAGGAACAAGCCCAGGAAAGCATAGGCGGGAAGTTTGTCTTTGGTGTTTTCAGCACCCAAATTCTTCTCATTCTTAGTTTTCTTCCCAGAGTTTACTTTCCCTCACTTTTAATGTGTAGTATAAGGAGACAATTTCCATTTACTCATTCATTTTTTTCATATGTTTATGTGATAAAATTTGATGAGTGCCTTTTACGTGTCAAGAGCTGTCTTAAGCTTTAGGAATGATATAAAGGTGAATATGGCAGGCAAAGTCCATGCCTTATGAAGCACATTCTAGTGTATAATATGGATAATAATAACAACCATCAGTTATCAACTGATCTTTACAGTTAATATAAACCCAGGAAAGAAACACAAGAGAGACTGCTATCTTAGATTTGGCAGAGGTGTAAGTAACATTTGATTCAAGATTGATCTTTCTGTATAAATAACATTAGATTCAAGAACTCCCTGAGCAAGAGTCTTTCAGAAGAGGGACAAACAAAGGGAAGTGCCCAAGATGGGAGTGTGTTTAGTCATGAGTATGGTCAGGTAAAGAGAAAGTCAGAGAGTTTTGACCCCAACCACTCTTACTCCAGAGTAACTGTGGGCATACTCAATAATGTGCGCATTGAGGACCAAAATCAGAAGCTTAACATTGAAATATTTTTCACTGAAATAATCCATCCAGTCACTAAACAAATAAACAAGAAAATAACAACAATAAGCTCAGTAAATGGGATATTAGTACTCAGAGTTGTGATAATACATTATTTAAAATGTCTGTTTTCCAACAGGAAAGTATGACCCATATACCATAAGCAGACAATAGAAATGACCTGTGACAGAGATCAAATGTCAGAGGTAACATAAAAGACTTCAAAACAGCCATTATAATTGTGTTAAAAACTGAAGAAAACCATGATTAAGGAACCAAAGAAAGACATGATAATGTCACCTCAAATGGAAAATATCAGTAAAGAGAGAAAAATCATACAAAAGATCAAAATATGGATTCTTGGGTTGAAAAGTATAATAAGTGACATAAAAAGTTTACCAGACAGGCTTTAGAGTAGATCTGAACTGGCAGAAGAAATAATTAGTTAACTTCAAGATAGACCAATATAAATTATATAATCTACAAAAGAACAAGAAAAATGAATGAAGCAAAATGATGGAGTCCAAGAGAAATGTGAGACATCATTAAGGGCACAGCAGACACAGAAGGAGAAAGAAAACAGAAAAAATATTGAAGAAGTAATGAATGGAAAGTTCCCATATTTATTGAATAACATTGATTTGTGTATCCAAGAAGCTCAACAAACTCTAAATAGGTTAAGTGTGCAAGAGATCCACAGACAGACACATCACAGAAAAATACTACGAGCTAAGACAAGGAGGAAATCTAGAATGCAGCAAGAGAAAAATGACTATTCAGTCACAAGAAAACAAAAAGAGGATCATTTATTTCTCAACAGAAGTAATGGAGGCCAGAAGTCATTGGAATAACACATTCAAAGGGATGGGGTAAAAAATGTCGGTCAAAAATTTTATCTCCAACAAAGCTATCTTTCAAAAATGAAGGTGAAATGAGGACATTCACAAGGATAAACATAAACTGAGAGAATTTGTTTCTAGCAGACCAACCCTACAAGAAATACTAATGGAAGTTCTTCTGACTGAGAGCAAGAGACTCTACTAGATGGTAATACAAATTCATATAAAAATACAAAGAACATTGGTAAACGTAACTATGTAGTTATAAAAGATAGCATAAATGCATATTTTCTCCTATTTTTTATAACTGATTTAAAAATAATTGTATAAAAATATGAGCACAATATGTTCTAATGCATTTGCCAATAAATGAGATGGGGAGACCAAAGATGTATTAATATTTGTCTAAGGTTACAACTCCAGAGGTAACTCAAATCAATAAGCACAACGAAGAAAACAAGAAAGGATAAATTAGAACACTAGTGTAACAATATTTACACATATACCTTCTATTTCTTTTCTCAGCTTTTTTTTTTTTTCTGAAAACTTTATTGTTGGGAATTCATTGAGGGTGCAAGATGTGCCACGCATTGAGACCCCAAGCCCCTTCCTCCTTCCCTAGCTCTGCTCTTCCTTTCCCCCACCCCTCCTTCCTTTTTTCTCTCTCTCTCCGCTCTCCCCTTCCCCTCCTGATGTCATTAATTGTCGTCAAATCAAGATTGAATACAAAGGATTCATGCCTCTCCATTCTTGTGATGCTTTACTAAGAATAATGTGCTCCACTTCCATCCAGGTTAATACAAATGCTGTAAAGTCTCCAGTTTTTTAATGGCTGAATAGTATTTCATAGTATACATGTACCACAGCTTGTTAATCCATTCTCAGGTTGGGGGGCATTTAGGCTATTTCCACATTTTGGTGATTGAGCTGTAATAGTCTAGTACAAGTGTCCTTATGATATAAAGTATTTTTTTCCTTCAGGATAGATGCCCAATAATGGGATTGCAGGATCAAATGGGAGGTCTAGCTTGTGTTCTTTGAGGTTTCTCCATACTTCCTTCCAAAAAGGTTGTATTAGTTTGCAATCCCACCAGCAGTGTAAAAGTGTTCCTTTCTCTCCACACCAGCATCTGCAGTTTTGAGATTTTGTGATGTCGGCCATTCTCACAGGGGTTAGATGATATCTCAGGATGGTTTGGATTTGCATTTCTCTAATAATTAAGGATGATGAACATTTTTTCATATGTTTTCTGGCCATTCATTTGTCTTCTTGAGAGAAGGTTCTGTTCATCTCTCTTTCCCATTGATATATGGGATTATTGGCTTTTTTCATGTGGATTAATTTAAGTTCTCTATAAATCCTAGTTATTAAGCTTTTGTTTTATTCAAAATATGCAAATATCCTTTCCCAGCGTGTAGGTTATCTATTTGCTTTGGTTGTGGTTTCCTTAGCTGTACAGAAGCTTGTCAATTTAATTAAGTCTTGTTTGTTTATATTAGTTATTATTGCAATTGCCATGGCAGTCTTCTCCATAAAATCCTTTCCCAAGCTGATATCTTCCAGTGTTTTTCCTATGCTTTCTTTGAAGATTTTTATCATTTTATACCTTAAATTTAAGTCCTTTATCCATCCTGAATCAATTTTTATGAGTGGAGAAAGGTGTGGGTCCAGTTTCATTTTTTTGCATGTGGATATCCAGTTCTCCCAGCACCATTTATTGAATAGGGAGTCTTTCCCCCAAGGTATGTTCTTGTTTTGTTAATAGAAGATTAGGTGGTTGTAAGTTGTAAGTTTCATTTCTTGGTTTTCTACTCAATTCCAAGTGTCTACGTCTCTATTTTTGTGGCAGTACCATGCTGTCTTGACCACTATGGCCTTGTAGTACAGCTTAAAATCTGGTATGCTGATGCCTCTGACGTTATTTTTATTACTAAGAACTGCCTTAGCTATATGGTTTTTTTTTTGGTTCCATGCAAAACAGAGAATCCTTTTCCCAAGTCTTGAAAGTATGATGTTCTCTGTGGATTCTAGTTATTAAACCTTTGTCAGAAACATAACCTGCAAATATCTTCTCCCATTCTGAGGGCTGTTTGCTTGCTTTACTTAATGTGTTTTTGGCTGTGCAGAAGCTTTTTAGTTTGATCAGGTCCCAGTAGTGTATTTTTGAAGCTGAAATTGTCCGGGGGTCCTCCTCTAAAATATTCGCCCAACCGATTTCTTCAAGGGTTTTCCCTGCACTCTCCTCTAGCATTTTTATAGTTTCATGTCTTAAGTTTAAATCTTTGATCCAGTGAGAGTATATCTTAGTTAATGGTGAAAGGTGTGGGTCCAGTTTCAGTCTTCTACAGGTTGCCAGCCAGTTCACCCAGAACCATTTGTTAAATAGGGAATCTTTTCCCCACTGAATGTTTTGAATTGGCTTGTCAAAGATTAAATAACGGTAAGTAGCTGGATTCATCTCTCGGTTTTCTATTCTGGTCCAGACATCTACTTCTCTGTTTTTGTGCCAATACCATGCTGTTTTGATCACTATTGATTTGTAGTATAGTCTGAGGTCTGGTAGTGTAATTCCTCCTGCTTTGTTTTTATTTCTAAGTACTGTCTTGGCTATTCGAGGTTTTTTCTGATTCCATATAAAACAAAGTATTGTTTTTTCAAGATCTTTAAAGTATGACAGTGGAGCTTTAATAGGGATTGCATTGAAATTATACATTGCTTTGGGTAGTATGGACATTTTAACAATGTTGATTCTTCCCAGCCATGAGCATGGTATGTTTTTCCATTTGTTAATATTTTCAGCTATTTCTTTTCTTAGAGTTTCATAGTTCTCTTTATAGAGATATTTCACATCCTTTGTTAGATAAATTCCCAAATATTTCATCTTCTTTGGCACTACTGTGAATGGGATAGAGTCTTTAACTGTTTTTTCAACTTGACTATTGTTGGTATATATAAAGGCTACCGATTTATGAGTGTTGATTTTGTAACCTGAGATGCTGCTGTATTCCTTGATCACTTCTAAGAGTTTTGTAGTAGAACTCGAACGCATTAGCAAGAATAGAACAAGGGATCCCATTGCAGGCTGGGCAAGGGATTTGAAGAGAAACTTCTTTGAAGAAGACAGGCACGTGGCCTTCAGACATATGAAAAAATGCTCATCATCTTTAATCATCAGAGAAATGCAAATCAAAACTACTTTGAGATACCATCTAACTCCAGTGAGACTAGCCTATATCACAAAATCCCAAGACCAGAGATGTTTGCGCGGATGTGGAGAAAAGGGAACACTTTTGCACTGCTGTTGGGAATGCAAATTAATACATTCCTTTTGGAAAGAGATATGGAGAACACTTAGATGTCTAAAAATAGATCTGCCATTCAATCCTGTAATCCCTCTACTGGGCATATACCCAGAAGACCAAAAATCACATCATAACAAAGATGTTTGTACCAGAATGTTTATTGCAGCCCAATTCATAATTGCTAAGTCATGGAAGTAGCCCAAGTGCCCATCGATCCACGAATGGATTAATAAATTGTGGTATATGTACACCATGGAATATTATGCAGTCTTAAAGAAAGATGGAGACTTTACCTCTTTCGTGTTTACATGGATGGAGCTAGAACATATTCTTCTTAGTAAAGTATCTCAAGAATGGAAGAATAAGTGCCCAACGTACTCAGCCCTACTATGAAACTAATTTAGGGTTTTCACATGAAAGCTATAACCCAGTTACAACCTAAGAATAGGGGGAAGGAGGAAAGGGAGGGGAGGGTTGGGGTGTGGGTAGAGGGAAGGGGATAGGTGGGATTACACCAGCGGTGCATCTTACAAGGGTATATGTAAAACTTGGTAAACTGTGAAGCTAGTGAATGATGCCCCATGATTATATCAATGTACACAGCTATGATTTAATAAAAAAAAAAAAAAAAAAAAGAAAGTACGATGTTGGCACTTTAATAGGAATGGCGTTGAATCCTTAGATTCCTTTGGGAAGTATAGACATTTCATTTATTTATATTTATTATTTTTTTTATTAAATCATAGCTGTGTACATCAATATGATCATGGGGCACCATACATGTTGATTCTTCCCAGCCATGTGCATCGTATGTTCTTCCATTTGTTAATGTCTTCTGCTATTTCTTTTCTTAGGGTTTATAATTTTCTTTGAGGTCCTTCACCTCTTTTTTCCTAGGTATTTCATTTTCTTTGAAACTATGGTGAAGGGAGTTGTAGCCTCTCATCTTGGCTGTTATTGGCTTATACAAAGACTGCTGATTTGTGGACATTGATTTTATATCCTGAGACATTACTGTATTTTTTGATGACTTCCAGGAAGGAGTCTTGTGGTTGAGTCTTTGGGTTCTCTAAGTATAAGATCATATCATCAGCAAAGAGGAAGAGTTTGACTTCCCCTGCTCCCATTTGGATGCCCTTTATTTTCCTTGTCGTGCCTAACTGTATTGGCTAGAACTTCCAGCACTATGTTGAGTAGTAATGGTGACAGAGGACAACCTTGTCTGGTTCTGGTTCTAAGAGGAAAGCTTTCAGTTTTACTCCATTCAGTAACATACTAGGTGTGGGTTTGTTATAGATAGCTTTGATCCGTTTAAGACAGTGGTTCTCAACCTTCCTAATGTCTCAATGTGTTTTCATTGTTAAAAAGCGGTTGTGACCCACAGGTTGAGAACCTCTGGTTTAAGAAATGTGCCATCTATGCCTATACTCTTCAGTGCTCTAATTAGAAAAGGATGCTGAATTTTATCAAATGCTTTTTCTGCATCTATTGAGAAGAAAATATGCTTTTTTTTTTTTTTTTTTTTTGCTTCTGTTGATATATGTGAATAATGTTTATGGACTTGCATATATTAAACCAACCTTACATCCCTGGAATGAAACCTACTTGATCATGATGTCTGACTTTTTGATGATAAGCTGTAATCTATTGGCTAGGATTTTGTTGAGAATTTTTGAATCTATATTCATTAGTGAAATTGGTCTGAAGTTCTCTTTTTTAGTTGGGTCTTTTCCTGATTTTGGTATCAGGGTGATGTTTGCTTCATACAACATGTTGGGGAAAATTCCTTCCTCTTCAATTTTTTTGGAATAATTTCTGCAGTATAAGAATAAGCTCATCTTTGAAGGTTTGATAGAATTCTGGTGTGAAGGCATTTGGACCAAGGCATTTTTTGTTGGGAATTTTAATTGTTTCTTTGATCTCAGTGCTTGAAATTGGCCTATTCAGGAGATTTATTTTTTCTGGGTTAAGTCTAGGGAGAGGATGTGATTCCAAATATTGATCTATTTCCTTCACATTGTCAAATTTCTGGGCATAGAGTTTCTGGTAATATTCGGAGATAATCTCTCGTATCTCTCTGGCATCAGTTATTTCCCCTTTATCATTTCTGATTGAGGCTACTAGAGATTTTACTTTTCCATTTCTAGTTAGTCTGGCCAAATGTTTATCTATTTTATTTATTTTTTTAATAAACCAACTCCTTATTTCATTAATTTTCTGAATGATTCTTTTTCAATTTCACTAATCTCTGATTTAATTTTGGGTATTTCTTTTCTTCTGCTGGGTTTAGGCTTAGATTGTTCTTCTTTTTCAAATTCCATAAGATGGCTTCTGAGTTTGTTGATGTGCTATCTTTCTGTTTTTTTAATGTAGCCTTTTAAAGTGATAAATTTACCTCTCAGGACTGCTTTTGCTGTACCCCACAGGTTTTGGTAGCTTGCATTTTCATTGTTCTTATGCTCTAGGAAATTAATGATTTCCTTTTTTATTTGTTCCTGCACTCAACTGTCATTCAGCATAAGGTTGTTTAATTTCCATGGCTTTGGGTGGGGTCGAATGTTTTTGTTGGAGTCTCAACTTGTTTAGTGTTAAAAAATTCTACAATGTAGTAATTTTAACAATGTATTATTGGGTTAGTGATATTTACAGATGGAATATGCATAATAATAATAATATGAATAGGGGAGAAAGACTAAAGATATATGAGAGTAATATTTCTATAGTTAGCTCAAATTAAGTTAATATAAATCTGAGATAAACTAAAATATATAGTATATCTTTGAGTAACTTCTAAGAATAGAACTACAAAAAGCAAAAAAAAATTAAAGAAATTAAAATAGATTAGGAAAAACAAAAGAAAACAGTAAAAGAGGAATAGTGGAATAAAAATATGAGATATAGAAAACAAAAAGTAAAATGGCAGACAAATCCCACTACATCAATAATAGCATTAAGTATGAATGGATTAAACTGCCCAATCAAAAGACAGATATCATCAGACTGGATTAAATACTAAGATTTAACTATATGTGGTCTCTAGATAGCACAGTTTAGATTAAAATATACAAATAGGTGTATGTACACCATGGAATATTATGCAGCCTTAAAGAAAGATGGAGACTTTACCTCTTTCATGTTTACATGGATGGAGCTAGAACATCTTCTTCTTATTAAAGTATCTCAAGAATGGAAGAAAAAGTATCCAATGTACTCAGCCCTACTATGAAACTAATTTATGGCTTTCATATGAAAGCTATAACCCGGTTATAACCTAAGACTAGGGGGAAGGGGGAGGGGGGGGCGGGAGGGGGAAGGATGGGTGGAGGGAAGGTGATTGGTGGGAGTACACCTACGGTGCATCTTACAAGGGTACATGTGAAACTTAGTAAATGTAGAATATAAATGTCTGAACACAATAACTAAGAAAATGGCAGGAAGGCTATGTTAACCAGTGTGATGAAAATATGTCAAATGGTCTATAAAACCAGTGTATGGTGCCCCATGATTGCATTAATGTACACGGCTATGATTTAATAATAAAATAAAATTTAATAAATAAATAAAATATACAAATAAAGTAAAAGGAAAAGGAAAAAATATATTATGCAAACAGCAACTGTAAGAAAATTTGATATATCTTGGTCAAATGGGTTTTGCCAGGAATTGCACACTGCTGTCCTCCATGAGGGAGGGGCCTGCCGGCCAGCACGACCAAGCAGGGAGAATCTCTTTGACAGAGTCCGTGGTTTTAAATTACACCTCAAATACAGCAATCCACCAATTAGCTGCGCGTCTCCAGCTGTCTGTCTACAGCAATAATCCACGTGGGGAAAAGGTCCAGACCCCCTTTCCTCTCACCTGATAACTTGGGAGAGGTGGGCTACACGTCCGTCCCATCCGCCATCATGCTAGGTGAACTGGCTGGCAACCTGTAGAAGACTGAAACTGGACCCACACCTTTCACCATCAACTAAAATAGACTCTCACTGGATTAAAGATTTAAACTTAAGACATGAAACTATAAAAATACTAGAAAAGAGTTCAGGGAAAACCCTGGAAGAAATCAGTCTGGGTGAGTATTTTATGAGGAGGACCCCCCGGGCAATTGAAGCAGCTTCAAAAATACACTATTGGGACCTGATCAAACTAAAAAGCTTCTGCACAGCCAAGGACACAGTAAGCAAGGCAAGCAAACAGCCCTCAGAATGGGAGAAGATATTTGCAGGTTATGTCTCTGACAAAGGTTTAATAACCAGAATCCACAGAGAACTCAAACGTATAAGCAAAAAAAGAACAAGTGATCCCATCGCAGGCTGGGCAAGGGATATGAGGACAAACTTCTCTGAAGAAGACAGATGCAAAGCCTACAGTCATATGAAAAAAATGCTCATCATCTTTAATCATCAGAGAAATGCAAATCAAAACTACCTTGAGACACCATCTAACTCCAGTAAGATTAGCCCATATCACAAAATCCCAAGACCAGAGATGTTGGTGTGGATGTGGAGAAAAGGGAACACTTCTACACTGCTGGTGGGAATGCAAATTAATACATTCCTTTTGGAAAGATGTTTAGAGAACACTTAGAGATCTAAAAATAGATCTGCCATTCAATCCTATAATTCCTCTACTAGGTATATACCCAGAGACCAAAGATCACATCATAACAAAGATATTTGTACCAGAATGTTTATTGCAGCCCACCAATTCACAATTGCTAAGTCATGGAAAAAGCCCAGGTGCCCATCAATCCACGAATGGATCAATAAATTGTGGTATATGTACACCATGGAATATTATGCAGCTTTAAAGAAAGATGGAGACTTAACCTCTTTCATGTTTACATGGATGGAGCTGTAACATATTCTTCTTAGTAAAGTATCTCAAGAATGGAAGAAAAGGTATCCAATGTACTCAGCCCTACTATGGAACTAATTTATGGCTTTCGTAGGAAAGCTATAACCCAGTTATAACCTACGAATATGGGGAAGGGGGAGAGGAAAGGGAGGGAGGGGGGAGGTTGGGCAGAGGGAGGGTGATTGGTGGGATTACACCTGCGGTGCATCTTACAAGGGTACATGCGAAACTTAGTGAATCCAGAACATGATTGTCTTAACACAATAACTAAGAAAATGCCAGGAATGCTATGTTAAACAGTGTGATGAAAATGTGTCGAACTGTTTATAAAACCAGTGCATGGATCCCCGTGGTCACATTAATGTACACAACTATTGTCTAATACTAATAAAAAATAATAATAAAAAAAGAAAATTTGATATACTGGTATATGCCAATAGACCTTAAGAATATTAGAGATAAAGAGGGACACTTTCTAATGACAAGGGAGTTAATCACCAGTAAAATATAACAGTTATAAATGTATATTAACCTAGTAACAGAGCACCAAAATACATGAAGGAGAAACTGACATAAATAAAGGGGCGAATAGGCAACTCAACAGTAATAGAGATTTCAGTACTGTACTTTCAATAATAAATAGAACAACTAAAAAGTAATAAGGTATCTGAACTATATCTGAATAGAAGTATTAAAAAAAAGAAAAAGTGGTCTATTTCTCTCACTATTTAAACTTGGTTGGAATTACTACAGCAGCATTATGAAAATGAAGTGACAGCCTCTAGATGAAGCTGACACTCTTCCGGGGTCCTCAAACTGTGGCCTGCAGGCCACATGAGGTGGTGTGATTGTATTTGTTCCTGTTTTGTTTTTTTACTACAAAATAAGATATGTGCAGTGTGCATTGGAATTTGTTCATAGTTTTTTTGTTTTTTTTTTAAACTATAGTCTGGCCCTCCAACAGTCTGAGGGACAGTGAATTGGCCCCCTGTTTAAAAAGTTTTAAGATGCCTGCTGGTGGAGCAAAGAAGCAGAAAAATTAGTGATTCTTTAGGATATTACATACCTATGTTCTTACTGGGTCCTCTGGACTACCACTGGGAAATGAACAATTTGATACTCTTTAAGACATATTGAGTGTAGATTTCTTTCATATGCTTCTGAAACCTTCCCAATTAATGGATGCGTGCTATTAAAATAAACATTTACTAAAATAAAATTTAAGTGTGAAATATTAATAAAGAAGAAACAGATAATTTAATGGAAATGAACAAGGAGTCAAAAGTCATTGATGCAAATCCTGCTTCTTTCACATGTTAGGTTTATGATCTTGGGCAGATTATTACTTGATTTCACTAATTCTTAGTTTTCTTACCTATAAAATTGTTATGAAATGCTCACAGGATTTTCTAAGGACTAAACACAATAATGTAAATGAAATGGAAATGTAAGAAATTATTATTAATAATGCTTTTTTGCTTAATAAATTATTTATTTTATTAGTGAATGAGGACAGTTTTACCTTGTATTTAGTGCATGCTATTTGGCATAAACATATTAATTAATTATGGATAATATAGGTAGGAAAATGTCAAAGATGAAAAGAGTGCATTCTTTAGAGATGTGTCTAAATACATCTGTTTTTGTTTTGAAGAACCAAGAAGGACATTTTTGAGTTTTCAGTATCATCTTCTGTTGGGTACTTTGTTCTCTTTCTTTAAACTCACCAACATAGTGCATCTTTTAATTGGTCATTCGTTTCTTCCAGTACTAAGCAATTCAATACTAAATTTCTATCCCACCTACTTCTAGCAAGAGTACAAGATCTTATGGCACCAACTTGAATACAAACTTCCAATGACTGTATTTTATCCTGCTTATTCCTTGCTCTAATTTATTCATCTGTTTTTATCTAATTATTGATATTTCTATATCTTGCCTCAAATAAATAAGAATGAAGTAAGGCTACGTTACATAAATTTACACTCATTTCATTTTCTGCTTTACTCTTGCCCTTTCTAGACTGGACAAACCCTACCAGGTAATAAGGGGAAGAGGAAGCAACCTAATAGGATCCTATTTTTATTACTCTGGTCTCATCCCACTTAAACTTGCGATCAGGAGTGCAATATTGTTTTCTCCCGTGAAGATTGTTCTCTGTTAGGAAACTTGATAGTATAATATTATAGGCAGAATAATATGGGCAGAAAACCACATTATCTTTGAAATACAAGGTGTCCCAAAAGTCTCCACATATAAGGATAATGGAAAATTATAGCTAAAGGTAACTTCATTTACAAAGTGTTACTACAAAATTTTACAAAAAATTTACTAAATATTCTCTATGTTTTGGGAACCTCTTTGTAAAGTTTTGTAATGAATTATTTTGAAAATAGAAGTACCTTTAGCTACAATTTCCCATTTTCCCTATGTATGGTGACTTTATGGGTGACATCTGGGATATGCTGTAGAATGTAGCTGTGGCACAGAACTTGAAAGGAGAATAACATCAGAGATGGCAAAGCAAAAAGATGGAAAGTATTTGGTCGGGGGGGGGGTCCCTAGATGACACTAGGGAGTAGAGACAACCCATCGGCTTGGATCATTCACCTCTGGACTCTAAATGATAGAGGGCAAAAAATAACTTTTACAGATATTAAGTCATTATATTTTGAGGTGTTCTGTTTTGGCTTTTAAATCCATATCCTAACTAATATAATAGTATGATAATTTTTGTTTTTGAGACAGAGTCTCAAGCTGTCACCCTGGGTACAATGCCATACCATCACGGCTCACAGCCACCTTGAACTCTTGGGCTTAAGCTATTCTCTTGCCTCAGCCTCCCGCCACAACACCTGGCTAATTTTTGTTGTTGCAGTTGTCATTGTTGTTTTTGTTAGCTCGGGCCAGGTTCAAACCCACTAGCCTTGGTGCATGTGGCCAGCGCCCTACTCACTGAGCTACGGGCATCGCCAATAGTATGATAATATTAAAATTTCCCAAAATAAATTATGCAAAACACCAATTGTCTCAAATTTGTTTCTGCAGATTGACACATGATTAAGCATAGTTCCTGCACTCTAATGCTCTTTCTTAGGACCACTAAAAACTACTTTGACCTAATTCTTAGCTCATTGTCCTAATTTTTCATTGCATTCTTTTTTTCCCTTTTATTAAGTCATATACACATAGATCATGAATACATTTATGCATATGTGGAGTAAGATGTGTTGATTTTTTTATACAATTTGGAGTGCTTACATCAAACTAATTAATACAGCTTTTGCCTCATTTACTTGATTATTGTGTTAAGACATTTATGTTCTATACTTGATAGATTTTACTGTTGTGTTAATCTCATTTAATCCTGCTTGCAAGTATCTGGGGCTAAAAGTCAAATATCTGTGATTTAGTTTCATTTTAGTCCTTTCTACAATGTCAGTGGTAAGATTCTGACCAGGGCTTAAAATACTAGAAAGAACCATATAATATTTGTATTCTGACCACTTGTGATAGACATTACACACCACATTGTTTCCCAATTATCAAGCCCAATGTTTCTTCCACTAGCAGCTGCTTTAAGTCATCAACCCATACTTTTCAACGTTTTTCATCTCACAACACACATGAACCTAAAGTCAAACTTCTGCAGCACACTTAAATTATGTTGATCCATAAAAAGAGTTTTTTTAAAAAGGAATATACTAACTATGATTTGAATTACTTTAAAAAATAATGTAGTTAATCATCTTTAAAAATTTTCATGGCACACCTAAGCAATTGTCTGAAGGACAGTTGAACCCCGTATAGTAAGTCACCATTGATAGGTTTGTTGACTGATTGCTGGAAAGGTTTACAGAGTTTTGAGAGTCTGTTCAGATCTTGCTCAGTTTGTTCAACAACTACAATACATGTGTTGTTACTGGTGGAGCACAGTACAAGCTTCTTTATGTTGTTTTCATTTGTCTATTTCTTCTGCAAAGAGGTAACTTGGTAGCCATAGGCAATCCTATTTCCATGAGGTAACACACTTCCGGGGTAAAGTTTGCAAGTACAGCTAGGACTTCACCTTACAAATCCAAGCACTGTACCCTAATGAGATATACCCTCATATTAATCTGAAATTTTAAAAAGTTTTAGGTAGAATAACCTTTTATCTTTACATAACCAGTACATAGTCATTGTATGTATGGGGTGGCCATAAAATTTGTGGGCAATTTAAAATAGTGTGAAATTTGCACGTTAATTTTATGGGTGCCTTGTTTACAAAAATTTTATATGTATTATGTAGATACAATAAAATTCACATATTTCTAGCACACAGGTTGATGACACACCTGAAATAACAAGCACCCTAAGAATATTTTCACTTCCCTAGAAGGTTCTTTCATGTCCCTTTGTGGTCCATTGTATACATTTGTTACATAAAATTACCTTACAAATTTAATGAATAACCAAAATGAATACCTACTGCTGCACCACGTTATTTGGGGAAGGAGCCTCTTCCCCAGTTCCTTCTCCATCAGTGAAGCTGGAGGACCCGTTAAATTTACTTGTTCCCCCTTTTCCCATCTAAATCCTTTGTCATTGTCTCTATCGCCGTATAGTTACTATATGTTTCATAGAGATTTCTCCTACTTGCCTTTGAAAACATTATTCCTTTTACTATGACGAACTATTTCCTTCACTTCCATTTCATCCTCTATTCCCTGACTCTTTGGTCAGTTTTAAGCCACTGAAGTAAAACCCACTTAATCCAGCAAAGAATTCATGTTTATTAATTACCTTCCCCATCGAAGTGACTGCTGCCTTTCCTGACATTCGTGAGTGCACAGTACTGACGTGTGACATGGCATATACCTTCCAGTCATCCTGGTTTCTATGCTGTTCACAGTCTTCTCCCTGGAGGAGGGAAGAAGACTGCCCTCTCTCTGTTCTCTCAAGCTCTCTGTGAGTTTGGCACAGCTTCTCATTAATCAGCCTAGTGCAGCTTTTTTACTTTTTCAGGTTGACTAGTATCATGGGCAGAGTGGTGGTTGGCTAAATCTCTGCAAGCATTCATCTCTCTCAGACTGTTCTGCATTCCCTGCTATTCTGACCCACATCTTGGCCTAAGCCTGCAAAAGAGTTATGCTTCCCTTCGTGCCAGCTTTTTCAAGCTATTGTCATTCCCTTTGAGAGTTAACTTCAAGAATATAATTTCAGAGAACAATCTTGGGATCCCCCCCTTTTGGTTCCCAACTCCCATATGCAACTCTGGCCCTGTAATCAATCAAACATACACTGACTTGTTGAGAGTAGCATCCCTCCAAGCAACTTTATCTCAGGCAGGAGTAGAGCCTATACTGGTGGTTTCAGAGCTGTACTCTAGACCTGGGCAGGCCCATTCTGCATACCATAGATCAGTCAAGCCCTGCAGCCTGTTTGCTTGGGGATAGGAGCTCTCTCCCTGCCCACAGGCCCCTCCCTGGACTGTTCCCTCAGGTTGGGTTGGTTAAGCCACTATCTCCCTTGAGATAACCAGTGGCCATATTCAGTGTGACTCAGGAGGAGCATGTCCCTTTCAGACCTGGTATAGACCTGTGCTCTCTTGGTGTCTCAGGGTGTCTTAGATTGGCAACGTTTGGGACAGTGATTTGTGATTTAACAGACAGGAGTGCTTTTCAGGTCAAAAAACTATGAGGAAGCCACTAATGCCAAGAGATAGGAAGGGAAAATAACTAAGCAAAGATGTGGCATCAGGAAAAAATCTAGGTTTTCCCTGGTCCACTGAAGGCAATGGAAGGAAGTTGAGGCCATGTCTTTATTGGCTCCTGGGCAAGGAGTGTAAGACACATATCCACAAGGTTTTGGCCGGGCCAGTTCTCCTAAACAGGGGCACCTGTGCCTATAGCAGCAACTCTTGCTCATAGAAATCGGGGATGGTTGTGCCCATCTGACAAAGAGGATGGTGCTTGCTCTGGGTAAGCACCACAGAGTCTACCTTGAATAAGTTTCTCACCTGTAGGAGAACAACCATGAATAATAAATAGGACTGGCCAAGTCCTAAGAATACCTGAGCTGAGTGACCAGGCACAGCCTGTCTGCTTCTGTCCATTTCATTCATAGCACTAGTAAGGGTGAAGTAGCCACAGGGTGCTCATCTTATCATTTGACTTGTTTAAGCAGCTAGAAGGCAAACTCTCCAGCTGTGCACAGCCTGGGCTTTTTCCTCACAGGTGGGGATGATGTGCCAATGTTCTGGCTTCTTCCTCTGAGCAGGGCTGTTGGAGAATGCCGGCTGGAGGTCTAGCATGTAAGTGCATTTTTAGTGAGAAGCACATGTGGCTAGATAATTGTTTATGGGAAGAAAAGTCTAAACCAAATGATCTGTCTGAAATGCAGTATTTTTCAGTCAGCTAGACCTGAAAAGTGCTGTGAATCAGCCACAGAAAGCAGGCCGGGTTTTTTTTTTTTTTTTTTTAATTTATTTATTTTTATTGTTAAATCATAGCTGTGTACATTTGTGCAATCAAGGCGTACAATGTGCTGGTTTCATATACAATCTGAAATATTCTCATCAAACTGTTCAACGTAGCCTTCATGGCATTTTCTTAGTTATTGTATGTAGACATTTGTATTCTTCATTTCGTAGCTTTCGCCTGTACCCATTCTAAGATGCACCATAGGTGTGCCCCACCCATTACCTTCCCTCTACCCTAACCTCCCCCCTCCCTTCCCCTCCCTTGGCCATTTCCCCATATTCTTGAGCTATAGTTGGGTTATAGCCTTCATATGAAAGCTATAAATTAGCTTCATAGTAGGGCTGAGTACATTGGATACTTTTTCTTCCATCCTTGAGATACTTTGCTAAGAAGAATATGTTCCAGCTTCATACATGTAAACATGAAAGAGGTAAAGTCTCCATCTTTCTTTAAGGCTGCATAATATTCCATGGTATACATGTACCACAAATTGCGAGTCCATTCGTGGGTCGATGGGCACCTGGGCTTCTTCCATGACTTAGCAATTATGAATTGGGCTACAATAAACTTTCTGGTACAGATGTCTTTGTTATGTTGTGATTTTTGGTCTTCTGGGTATAAACCTAGTAAGGAATTATAGCATTGAATGGCAGGTCTATTTTTAGATCTCTAAGTATTCTCCAAACATCCTTCCAGAAGGAATGTATTAGTGTGCATTCCCACCAGCAGTGTAGAAGTGTGCCCTTTTCTCCACAACCATGCCAACATCTCTGGTTTTGGGATTTCGTTATGTGGGCTACACTTAATGGGGTTAGGTGATATCTCAAAGTAGTTTTAATTTGCATTTCTTTGATGATTAAGGATGATGAGCTTTTTTTCATGTGTCTATACATCGTGTGTCTGTCTTCTTTAGAGAAGTTTCTCTTCAAGTTCTTTGCCCAACCTGAGATGGGATCACTTGTTCTTTTCTTGCTAATATGTTTGAGTTCTCTGTGGATTCTGGTTATTAAATCTTTATCAGAAGTGTAACCTGCAAATATTTTCTCCCATTCTGAGGGCTGTCTGCTTGCTTTACTTACTATATTCTTGGCTGTGCGGAAGCTTTTTAGTTTGATCAGGTCCCAGTAATGTATTTTTGATACTGCTTCAATTGCCTGGGGAGTCCTCCTCATAAAATATTCACCCAGGCCGATTCCCTCAAGAGTTTTTCCTACACTTTCTTTAAGTATTTTTATAGTTTCATGTGTTAAGTTTAAATCTTTTATGCAGTGAAAGTCTATCTTAGTTAATGGTGAAAGGTGTGGGTCCAGTTTCAGTCTTTTACAGATCGCCAGCAAGTTCACACAGCACCAATTATTAAATAGGGAATCTTTTCCCCGTGAATTTTTTTTTTTTTTTACAAAATTAAATCCTTTTATTTATTTTTTCTTTTTTTTATGGTTGGGGATTCATTGAGGGTAGAATAAGCCAGGTTACACTGATTGCATTTGTTAGGTAAAGTCCTTCTTGCAATCATGTCTTGCCCCCAAAAAGTGTGGCACACACCAAGACCCCACCCCTCTCCCTCCTTCCCCCTCTCTGCTTCCCCCCACATGACCTTAATTGTCATTAATTGTCCTCATATCAAAATTGAGTACATAGGATTCATGCTTCTCCATTCTTGTAATGCTTTACTAAGAATAATGTCTTCCACGTCCATCCAGGTTAATACGAAGCATGTAAAGTCCCCATTTTTTTAAATACCTGAATAGTATTCCATGGTATACATGTACCACAGCTTGTTAATCCATTCCTGGGTTGGTGGGCATTTAGGCTGTTTCCACATTTTGGTGATTGTAAATTGAGCTGCAATAAACAGTCTAGTACAAGTGTCCTTATGATAAAAGGATTTCTTTCCTTCTGGGTAGATGCCCAGTAATGGGATTGCAGGATCAAAGGGGAGGTCTAGCTTGAGTGCTTTGAGGTTTCTCCATACTTCCTTCCAGAAAGGTTGTACTAGTTTGCAGTCCCACGAGCAGTGTAAAAGTGTTCCCTTCTCTCCACATCCACGCCAGCATCTGCAGTTTTGAGATTTTGTGATGTGGGGCATTCTCACTGGGGTTAGATGGTATCTCAGGGTGGTTTTGATCTGCATTTCTCTAATAGTTTGGGATGATGAACATTTTTTCATATGTTTGTTAGCCATTCGTCTGTCTTCTTTAGATAAGGTTCTATTAATGTCTCTTGCCCATTGATATATGGGATTGTTGGCTTTTTCCATGTGGATTGAGTTCTCTATAGATCCTAGTTATCAAGCTTTTGTCTGATTGAAAATATGCAAATATCCTTTCCCATTGTGTAGGTTGTCTCTTTGCTTTGGTTGTTGTCTCCTGGGCTGTACAGAAGCTTTTCAGTTTAATGAAGTCCCATTTGTTTATTTTTGTTGTTGTTGCAATTGCCATGGCAGTCTTCTTCATGAAGTCTTTCCCCAGGCCAATATCTTCCAGTGTTTTTCCTATGCTTTCTTGGAGGATTTTTATTGTTTCATGCCTTAGATTTAAGTCCTTTATCCATCTTGAATCAATTTTTGTGAGTGGGGAAAGGTGTGGGTCCAGTTTCAGTCTTTTACATGTAAACATTCAGTTCTCCCAACACCATTTATTGAATAGGGAGTCTTTCCCCCAAGGTATGTTCTTGTTTGGTTTATCGAAGATTAGGTGGTTGTAAAATGTTAGTTTCATTTCTTGGTTTTCAATTTGATTCCAAGTGTCTATGTCTCTGTTTTTGTGCCAGTACCATGCTGTCTTGACCACTATGGCTTTGTAGTACAACCTAAAATCTGGTATGCTGATTCCCCCAGCTTTATTTTTATTACTTAGAACTGCCTTAGCTATACAGGGTTTTTTCAAGTTCCATACAAAATGCAGAATCATTTTCTCCAAATCTTGAAAGTACAATGTTGGTATTTTGATAGGAATGGCATTGAATAGGTAGATTGCTTTGGGAAGTATAGACATTTTAACAATGTTGATTCTTCCCATCCATGAACATGGTATGTTCTTCCATTTGTTAATATCCTCTGCTATTTCCTTTCTGAGGATTTCATGATTTTCTTTATAGAGGTCCTTCACCTCCTTTGTTAGGTATATTCCTAGGTATTTCATTTTCTTTGAAACTGTGGTGAAGGGAGTTGTGTCCTTAATTAGCTTCTCATCTTGACTGTTATTGGTGTACACAAAGGCTACTGACTTGTGGACATTGATTTTATATCCTGAAACATTACTGTATTTTTTGATGACTTCTAGGAGTCTTGTGGTTGAGTTTTTGGGGTTCTCTAAGTATAAGATCATGTCATCAGCAAAGAGGGAGAGTTTGACCTCCTCTGCTCTCATTTGGATTCCCTTTATTTCCTTGTCTTGCCTAATTGTATTGGCTAGAACTTCCAGCACTATGTTGAATAGTAAAGATGAGAGAGGACAACCTTGTCTGGTTCCAGTTCTAAGAGGAAAAGCTTTACTCCATTCAGTAAAATATTGGCTGTGGGTTTGTCATAGATAGCTTCAATGAGTTTTAGAAATGTGCCACCTATGCCTATACTCTTCAGTGTTCTAATTAGAAAAGGATGCTGGATTTTATCAAATGCTTTTTCTGCATCTATTGAGAGGATCATGTGATCTTTATTTTTGCCTCTGTTAATATGGTGGATAATGTTTATGGACTTGCGTAAGTTAAACCAGCCTTGCATCCCTGGGATGAAACCTACTTGATCATGATGTATGACTTTTTTGATGATAAGCTGTAATCTATTGGCTAGGATTTTGTTGAGAATTTTTGCATCTATATTCATGAGTGAGATTGGTCTGAAATTCTCCTTTTGTTTGGGTCTTTTCCTGGTTTTGGTATCAGGGTGATGTTTGCTTCATGGAATGTGTTGGGGAAGATTCCTTCTTCCTCAATTTTTTGGAATAATTTCTGCAGTACAGGAATAAGCTCTTTTTGAAGGTGTGATAGAATTCTGGTGTGAAGCCATCTGGACCAGGGCATTTCTTGGTTGGAAGATTTTTTATTGATTCTTTAATCTCAGTGCTTGAAATTGGTCTGTGCAGGAGGTCTATTTCTTCCTGGCTAAGTCTAGGGAGAGGGTGTGATTCCAAATATTGATCCATTTCCTTCACATTGTCAAACTTCTGGGCATAGATTTTTCTGGTAGTATTCAGAGATTATCTCTTGTATCTCTGTGGGATCAGTTGTTATTTCCCCTTTATCATATCTGATTGAGGTTACTAGAGATTTTACTTTTCTATTTCTCGTTATTCTGGCCAATGGTTTATCTATTTTATTAATTTTTTCAAAAAACCAACTCCTTCTTTCATTAATTTTCTGAATGATTCTTTTGTTTTCAATTTCATTGATCTCTGATTTGATTTTGGAGATTTCTTTTCTTCTATTGACATTAGGCTTAGATTGTTCTTCTTTTTCCAACTCCAAAAGATGGCTTGTGAGTTCGTTGATGCACTCTCTTTCTCTTTTTTGAATGTAGGGATCTAAAGCAATAAATTTTCCTCTCAAAACTGCTTTTGCAGTATCCCATAGGTTTTGGTAGCTTGTGTCTTCATTGTTGTTATGCTCAAAGAAGTTAATAATTTCCTGTTTTATTTCTTCCTGCACCCATCTGTTATTCAACAGAAGATTGTGTAATTTCCATGTCTTTGTATGTGGTCGAACATTTTTGTTAGAGTTGAGTTCCACCCTTAGTGCCTTATGGTCTGAGAAGATACAAGGTAAAATTTCAATTCTTTTGATTCTGTTGATATTTGTTTTGTGTCCCAGGATATGATCAATTTTGCAGAATGTTCCATGGATTGATGAGAAGAATGTATATTCTTTATCTTTGGGATGGAGTGTTCTATATGCGTCTGTCAAGCACAGTTGTTCTATGGTCTCATTTAAATCTCTTATATCTTTGTTTAATTTCTGTGTAGAAGATCTGTCCAGCTCTGTAAGAGGAGTGTTAAAGTCCCCTGTTATTATGGTATTATCAGATATCATATTGCTCAGACTGAGTAAGGTCTGTTTCAAGAATCTGGGAGCATTTAAATTGGGTGCATAAATATTTAGAATTGAAACATCTTCTTGTTGTATTTTTCCCTTGACCAAAATAAAGTGACCATCTTTGTCTTTTTTGACTTTAGTTGCTTTAAATCCACATGTATCTGAAAATAAGATCGCAACTCCTCTTTTCTTCTGAATACCATTTGCCTGAAAAATTGTCTTCCAACCCTTGACTCGGAGCTTTAATTTGTCTTTTGAAGCCAGGTGTGTTTCTTGCAGACAGCAAATGGATGGCTTGTGTTTTTTCATCCAGTCAGCCAATCTATGTCTCTTCAGTGGGGAATTCAAGCCATTAACATTTATTGACATAATTGATAAGTGTGGTAGTGTTCTATTCATCTTATTTTGTGAGAGTCCATTGCTTAGTTTTATCTTTTGCATCAGTGTGGAGGTTAGGTTCTGTCCTTTAATTTCTGAGTTCTTACTTTGCTGCTGATCCATTGTGGTGGTCAGTGTGTAGAACAGATTGAAGTATTTCCTGTAGAGCTGGTCTTGTGGCGAATTTCCTCAATGTTTGTGTATCCATAAATGATTTGATTTCTCTGTCAATTTTAAAGCTTAGCTTAACAGGGTACAGAATTCTGGGAAATTGTTCTGTTTAAGTAGATTAAAGGTAGATGACCATTGTCTTCTTGCTTGGAATGTTTCATTAGAGAAGTCTGCGGTCACTCTGATGGATTTGCCCCTGTAGGTCAACTGGCGCTTACTCCTGGCAGCTTGTAGAATCTTTTCTTTTGTCTTGACTTTGGACAGATTCATCACAATGTGGCTTGGAGAAACTCGGTTAGAGTTGAGGCGACCTGGGGTCCGATATCCCCCTGAAAGCAGTGTGTCAGAATCTTTGGTGATATTTGGGAAATTTTCTTTTTTAATATTCTCTAGTATGGCTTCCATTCCTCTGGGACATTCTTCTTCCCCTTCTGGGATTCCTATAACTCCTATGTTGGAACGCTTCATAAGGTTCCGTAATTCTGACAGTGAATGTTCTGCTTTCTCTCTCTTCTTTTCTGCCTCTTTTACTATCTGAGTTATCTCAAGAACTTTGTCTTCTACCTCTGAAATTCTTTCTTCTGCATGGTCTAACCTTTTGTTGAAACTTTCCATTGCATCTTTAAGTTCCCTAATTGACTGTTTCAGTTCCTTCAGCTCTGCCATATCCTTTCTATATTCTTCATATCGTTCATCTCTTATTTGATTCTGTTTTTGGATTTCCTTTTGGTTATTTTCCACTTTATTAGCAGTTTCCTTCATTGTTTCCATCATTTCCTTTATTGTTTTCATCATGTGTATTCTAAATTCCCTTTCTGTCATTCCTAACATTTCTTTATTGGTGGAATCCTCTGCAGTTGCTACCTCATGGTCCCTTGGAGGTGTTGTTCTGGACTGTTTCTTCATGTTGTCTAGAGTTTTCTGCTAATTTTTCCTCATAAGTGATTTCTTTTATCTGTTTCTTTGCCGTAATTTTCCTTTCACTGCCTCTTGCTCTTTAAGTTCCCATGCTTGTGGACTAAAGTTTCAATGAGTCCTTTTGGTATAGGATCAGAAGGATGAGAAAGTTGAAAAGCAAGAAGGGATGAAAGAAAGAAGGAAAGAACGAAAAGAAACTAGAGAAAGGATAGGAGGTGGGTAAAAGAAATATTGACAAAAGGAAGAGAGGCACAGAAAGAGGGAGACAGAACAATATAGGTGTACAGTAAGGTACTTTACACAACCTTTAAAAAAACCAACCTCTGGGGGTGCCCGGTTGGATGGTTCCCTTGAGGTCAGCAACTCTTTGCTATCCTGATCATACATAGTACCCCACCTCCACCAAGTAGAGAGGAAAGACCAAAATGCTATAAATGAAACCAAAACAAGCAAACAGAAAAGTTTACTGGATAAAATTGGGTGAAAAACCAAATAATAGGGGTAGAAACACTAGCAAAAATGAAGTGCTAGTTATTGAAAAGGGCAGCAATGGGAAATTGTATTTATACTAGAAAAACTGGAGAAAGAAAAGAAAAAATCTGTACAGAAAAGGTTGAAATAAAAAAACAAAACAACAACAACGTCAAAATAACCAAAAAAAACAAACAAAACAAAGAAACAACAACAAGAACAAAAAAAAACAACCAAAAATGAAGCAGTATGTATATCTTGTTGAATATTGTCTGAGACAGGTGGTCTTCTGGGGTATGAGATATTAATTACGATGCTGATATGACTAGAGGCCTCTGCTGATTTCTCAAACCCCACAGGTTAGGCACCCTAAGTCTCTCTTTAGCCCTCTTAAAAGGCACTTTAAGCTTCTAAACTTGCTAAGCAGAAGCTTTCCTAGGAAAGTGCTTGTTGCTGGAATCACTGGTGTAGTGGCTATCTACTTACCCAGTGTACCAAAACCAGTCTTACTCTGCCCCTGAGGGTTAGGGCTGTAAGGTGGCTCAGACCCTGCTTTTAGGCTGCTCAGTCACTAGTTACTAGGTCTCACCCAATCCTTGCTCTGCAACACCTATGGTGGACCCTGTTGGGGCAGTTCTCTCCCAATGGCTCCCTGCAGCCCACAGCCAAACATATTAGCTCCATCAGTCCGGCTCAGTGGCTAAGTCTGGGGTCCCAGACAATGCCCAAAGTTCTCAGCATTCCCACTCAAGCTCTCTCCAAGGCAGTTCAACTGAGTGCCAAGTCCAAAAACACCAAAACAGTTCACAGGTAAGGCCTTTCCAGTTTGCAGTCTCATTGCTACCGCACTTACAGCTGTCGGCGGGATTAGACCGATCCAACACACGCAATTACTTGCCAGTTTTCCACTATTTTTGTCCTCCTCTTGGGGTCCAGAAGTCTCTTGCTGACTCCCTGTATCCTGAAAGGGATGATTATAGGCAGATCCCCACAGCCAGAGATGCCTGGAGTCTTATCTCCCCAGACTCACGGTGCCCAGATGCAAAGAAACTGTTATTTGGCCGCCATCTTGCTCTCCATAGCCCCCAGTGAATGTTTTTAATTGGCTTGTCAAAGATCAAATAACGGTAAGAAGCTGGATTCATCTCTTGGTTCTCTATTCGGTTCCAGACATCTACTTGTCTGTTTTTGTGCTAGTACCATGCTGTTTTGATCACTATCGATTTATAGTACATTCTCAGGTCTGGTAGCGTGATTCCTCCTGCTTTGTTTTTATTTCTGAGTAATGTTTTGGCTATTTGAGGTTTTTTTCTGATTCCATATAAAACAAAGTATTATTTTTTCAAGATTTTAAAATATGACAATGGAGCTTTGATAGAAATTGCATTAAAATTATATATTGCTTTGGGTAGTATAGACATTTTAACAATGTTGATTCTTCCCAGCCATGAGCATGGTATGTTTTTCCATTTGTTAACATCTTCAGCTATTTCTTTTCTTAAAGTTTCATAATTCTCTTTATAGAGATCTTTCACGTCCTTGGTTAGATAAAATCCCAAATAGTTCATCTTCTATGGCACTAATGTGAAAAAAATAGAGTCCTTGACTGTTTTTTCAGCTTGGCTGTTGTTGGTATATATAAAGGCTACAGATTTATCGGTGTTGATTTTGTAGCATGACACATAGCTGTATTCCTTGATCACTTCTAAAAGTTTTGTCATAGAATCCCTAGTGTTTTCCAGATACATGATCATATCATCTACGAAGAGTGAAAGTTTGTTCTCTTCTGACTCTATGTGGATACCCTTGATCGCCTTTTCTTCTCTAATTGCAATGGCTAAAACTTCCATTACAATCTTAAAGAGCAATGGAGACAATGGGCAACCTTTCCTGGTTCCTTATCTAAGTGGAAATGATTTCAATTTAATTCCATTCAATGTGATATTGGCTGTGGGTTTGCTGTAGATGGCCTTGGCCTCTATTAGTTTAAGAAATGTCCCTTCTATACCAATTTTCTTAAGTGTTCTGATCATGAAGGGATGCTGGATATTATCAAAAGCTTTTTCTGCATCAATTGAGAGAATCATATGGTCTTTATTTTTTAGTTTGTTTTGTGCTGAATTACATTTATAGATTTACATATATTGAACCAGCCTTGAGACCCTGGGATAAATCCCACTCGGTCATGGTGTATAATTTTTTTGATGTGTTGTTGGATTCTGTTTGTTAGGATCTTATTGAGTATTTTTTTCGTCAATATTCATTAGTGATATTGGTCTAGAATTTTTTTTTCTTGTTGGGTCTTTCCCTGGTTTAGGAATCAAGGTGATGTTTGCTTCCTAGAATGTGTTGGATAGTATTCTTTCTTTTTTTATATTTATGAAGAGGTTTAGTAATATAGGTACTAGTTCTTCTTTAAAGGGTTGGTAGAATTCTGACGTAAAGCCATCTAGTCCTGGGCTTTTCTTTTTAGGGAGATTTTGTATAGTTGATGCTATTTCAGAACTTGATATAGGCCTGTTCAACATTTCCACTTTGTTCTGGCTAAGTCTTTGTAGGTGGCGTACTTCCAAGTATTAGTCGATTTCTTTCAGATTTTCATATTTCTGAGAGTAAAGTTTCTTGTAATATTCATTAAGGATTTTTTGAATTTCTGAGGGGTCTGTTGTTATTTCATCTTTACCATTTCTTATTGATGGAATTAGAGATTTTATTCTTTTTTTCCTGGTTAGGTTGGCCAAAGGTTTATCTATTTTATTGACCTTTTCAAAAAACCAACTTTTGGATTTATTGATCTGTTGTATAATTCTTTTGTTTTCAATTTCATTTAATTCAGCTCTGATTTTGTTAATTTCTTTTCTTCTGCTGAGTTTGGGGTTGGAATGTTCTTCCTTCTCCATTTGCTTGAGATATCCCCTTAAGTTATTAACTTCCTCTCTTTCCATTTTCTTGAGGAAGGCTTGCAATGCTATAAATTTCCCTTTTAGGACTGCCTCTGCAGTGTCCTAGAGGTTCTGATAATTTGTATCTTCATTTTTGTTTTGTTCCAAAAATTTGGTGATGTCCTTCTTAATCTCTTCTATTCTTCAGCATAAGGTTATTTAGCTTCCATGTTTTTGTATGGGTATGCAGATTCCTGTTGTTATTGAGTTCAACTTTTATTCCATGATGGTCTGAGAAGATGCAAGCAATAATTTCTATTTTTTAAAATTTGCTGAGGTTAGATTTGTGGCCTAGGATGTGGTTGATTTTGGAGTATGTTCCGTGGGCTGATGAGCAGAATGTGTATTCAGTTTTGTCAGGATGAAATGTTCTGTAGGTGTCTGTTAAGTCCAGATGTTGAATGGTTAATTTTAAATCTAAGATTTCTTTGCTTAGCTTCTTTTTTGAGGATTTATCCAGCACTGCTAAAGGGGTGTTAAAATCTCCAACTACTATGGAACTGGAGGAAATCAAGTTGCTCATGTCTGTTAGAGTTTCTCTTATAAAATGAGGTTCGTTCTGATTGGGTGCATAAGTGTTAATAATTGAAATCTCATCATAATGTGTATTACCTTTAACAAATATGATGCGTTCGTCCTTATCCTTCCTTATTTTGGTTGGTTTAAAGCCTATTGCATCTGCAAATAGGATTGCAATGGCTGCTTTTTTCTGTTTTCCATTTGCCTGGAGTATAGATGACCATCTCTTCACCTTGAGTCTATATTTGTCTTTTAATGTAAGGTGAGATTCTTCTATGCAGCATATATCTGGCTTGAGTTTTGTATCCAGTCAGCCAACCTGTGACTTTTAGAGGACAATTTAAACCATTCACATTAATTGAGAATATTGATAAGCCTTTTGAGAGTCCAGTGGACATTTTTAATCCTTTTGTGACTAATTTGATCAAAATTTTCTGGGTGGGTTTGCTTTTGTGGTGGAGGATTATGCTGGTCTTTATGGATGATAGGTCTGAGAATATCTTGGAGAGCTGTATTAGTTATGGCAAATTTCTTCAACATGTTAATGTCATTAAAATCTTTAATTTCTCCATCATAAATGAAACTCAGTTTAGCTGGGTACAGGATCCTGGGTTGAAAGTTATTTTATTTTAGGAGATTAAAAGTCAATGACCATCCACTTCTAGCTTGAAAGTTTTCAGCAGAGAGATCTGCAGTTATTCTAATATTCTTCCCCTTGTAGGTAATTGTTTTCTTTCGTCTGGCAGCTTTCAGAATTTTCTCCTTCATATTAACTTTAGTGAATTTGATTATGATGTGTCTGGGGGATGTCTTATTTGGGTTGAGTCATGCTGGGGTTCTGAAACTGTCTGCTATCTGAATTTCAGAATCTCTTGGCATGTCTGGAAAGTTCTCTTTCATAATCTCATGGAGAAGAGACTCTGTGCCTTGTGAAGCCACTTCATCACTTTTCGGGATCCCTATAAGATGAATATTGATTTTCTTCGAATTATCCCAGAGCTCTCTGAGAGAGTGATTTGTTTTTCCCCTCCATTTCTCTTCTTCTTTGAGAGTTTGGGAGCATTCAAAAGCTTTGTCTTCAATGTCAGAAATCCTTTCTTCTGCTTGCTCCATTGTGTTACTGAGGGATTCTTGTGTTTCTCAGATCTTTGAGAGCTGCCACTTCTTGTCTCAATGTGTCAAAATCTTTGATCATTTGGTCTTTGAATTCATTGAATTCTTGGGACATCTTTTGGGTTACTGCTTGGAATTCTAATTCCATCTTACTTGCTATCCAGATTCTGAATTCGATTTCTGATATCTCAGCTATTTTTTTGTGCATGGGATCTTGTGCTGTGTCTGCCCCATTGTTCCTTGGGGGAGTTGATCTACTCTGATTATTCATATTGCCAGAGTTTTTCCCTTGATTTTGCCTCATGATTGTTTTTCACCATTGCCTCTGGCTGTCCTCAGAGTTGGGGAGGTGTCTCTCCAAGATTAGACCCCAGCAGGATCTGTCTATTGTTTTTGGATCTTTGTAGGGAGTGACCCTGTGTAGCTCCCCTAGGGCTGCCCCAGCCAGGGAGTTCTGGTTGTGGGAGCAGCTCCAGAGTGTGACAGACCTGGATCCAGCAACAGGGCGGGGGGTGGTGCACATGGTTCTGGGAGTGCCTGGTGCCCAGTGACTTTGGCACAGAGGGCCCAAGTCTCTAGCAGTCTCTGGCCAGGAGAAGGGCTTCACACAGAGGTAGGGAGGGCTCTTAAAGGCACGTGGCTACCAGAGTCCCTGGACAGATGAGTGGGCGGGTGTGGAGGCAGGGAGGGTATGAGAGGGAGGACGTGGGGTTGCCTGGCTCCCAGAGTTTCTGATCAGGGGTTGGGAGGCCTGGTGGGCCGGATAGCAGGTCCTGGTGCAGCTCTTATCGGGGTCTGGGCGGGCGCTGCTCTTCTGGTGGTCCAGGAGGGTGCCAATGGTGGGTTGTGGGGCAGCTCTTCCAGAGGTGGGAGGGTGTCGATTGCAGGTCCTAGGCTGGGGTTCTTTACTGCTCTTTACTTTTAAATTGTTCTATTGTTGCAACTGCAAAATAAATTGCTAGAGTCCATTTGTAATGCATTCCCTATGCTTCTTGCCAGGAAATTGAAGGAAGAAACTGACATTTATCAACAGACTGCTGTGTGGTTGCCACTAGGCTGAGTTCACATGAATCTGATTTTATAGATTAGGAAACAGAAAGAGAATATGCCAATGTTTTATCCAAAGACAGACAGCAATTGAAATTAGAGGTACAGTTTCACCCTCATGGCCAAAGCACTGAGATTTCTACTAAACATGTTGCCTTCTATTTTAAGAAAAATTAAAAGGCTAACTAAGCTTAATCTAAAAATTTATCCCCAGGTATCTGTAAAGTAGAGTTACTCTTATTTTCTCAGCCAAAACACTATGGGAAGAAAAGGCTAAACCAAATGAAAAGACTAAGCCAAAAAACAAAACTTTTTAAAAGGACCAAACAGTAAATATTTTAGACTTTGAAAACCGTATGGTCTCTGTCCCAGCTATTCAACTTCATTATTACACTGTGAAAGCAGTTAATAAGTAAATAAATAGGGGCGGCTGTATTCCAATGAAATTGAAGGACACTGAAATTTGAATTTCATATAATATTCACTTGCTAAAATATAATCCCCCCATTGTAAGCATTAAAAATGTAAGCTATACTTGCAGACGGACTGTATAAAAACAGAAGAACAACGTTCTAGCATGCAGACACCCAGACACAGGAGAATTTTTGATGTTACTTTGAATATTAAATTTATTGAATCTAGAGAGAGTTTTCTTATGTTGAATTTTTAATCTTAATGCATCACACAATAGCAAAACACTAATACTTTAGTGTTTATATATATTCTAAAATATTATTTAATTCTTTCCAAACAGCAAAACAATTGAAACCCATTAAAGACTTCTTTTTATTTGTACTCATATGACATAAATCTAGGTCTTTAGGTGTTTCACTAATCTGACAGAGAAAGCCGAGAGTTATTATGTTTAATTGGCTAGAGACCTACTTTGTAACTTGTATTTAGGACTGAAACTCAAATATCATCTGATTCTTAATCCAGTAGTCTTTTCTTTTTTATTTAGTTATGTTGCTTGATATCACATGAGAAGAGTTCCACAACTGAACTATCTGAAAAACCCTTGGATAAATTGATGCCTTTGCTTCAGTATGCCTTAGAATACTTCATAAGTTAAAGTGAAATGTAAATTGCCAAAAGAAGAACATAGGATGCAGTACTTCCCAACTATTTTTTCACTAGATTCTTTCGTTTTCTTGCATAGAGTATTTCTAGAGAAGAATTTTATAAATGAGCTTTGGGAAATGTCAGCCTACACAGGGACTTGTAATAAATCTGCCATCAATGAAAGGAACCATGAGGGACGAGAGCTGCCCTGTCAGGGTATCCCACAGTAATAACATCTCTCCTTAAGAAAGAGATTTAAAAGCCCATCTGAGCACAGAGTGCTTTAAAGTGAAAGTCTATTCCACAAAATAATAATTTAAGTACATCTTGGGCAGTGTTTTTGCTTGTGTGTTACATGGTATTAGGAGCTGGCCAGCAATTGATTTCCAGGGACTGCCATTTCCTCTGCCCTCATCTCTCCTCAACCTCTAATATGCACCCAGTATGGCTCCAGTTAGCGCAAATTGCTCTTCAATTTTGATTCAAAGTTTCAGCTGGACTCAAAGTCATAGTAGAATCTGTAACAAACCCCTGGGGAAGTTGGAATCCATAGTAGCAATTTCCTGTCCCTGCCTAAAATTGTGTTCCATTGCCATCCATTGGATCAAGCAGATATTCGTGTTAGAACCATTCATTGAGGCATTACTGCATGTCAGATGCTGTTCTCAGTATTGGGTATATACTAGTGAACAAGATGAAGTCCCTCTGAATTCTAAGCCCTTCCACTTCAGACAGTCTTGATATCACCACTTTTCCATGCAGGAATACAGTTGTGCCACTCTTCATATTGTTTACCAGTTCCTTTTTTGGCTGTCTCTTTGTTCCATATTGCTGTAACCTGTGCCATTTAACTTGCTGGGATGGTGAGCAAGTTTATTGTCTTGTGCCTACTACATGCAACTGATGGTGCCTTTTTAGAGCATGAGCTTTTAAAGGTCTTCAAAGTTATATTAGGTCTCAGCAGCAAAGACTGTCACAATCTTCCCTGGATGTTGGGGCAGGGGACTGGCATTACCCATGCCATTCTTCTGTTCCATTTGGAAACACCAACTGTATTAGGCAGATTTCTACAGATTTCTCTGTAGAAATCTTACTGAACCAGTAAGATATATTGGGGGCACTGGTGTAAGTCATAGAGTCTGAAGGCCTAAAACCTGAGAACCAAGGAGCTCTGATGTTCAAGAGCAAGAGAAGATGGATGTCCCAAGTCAAGAAGAAAGAGAGTGAATTCACCCGTCCAAGGCTCATTCATTTTATTCAGGCTGTCAGTGGATGTTTGCCCACGTTAGTGAGGAAAGATCTTTTCTCAATCTATGACAGTAACTGCTTATTGAAACACCTTCATAGACAGTCTCAGAAATAATGTTTTACCAGCTATCTGGGCATCTCTTAGCCTACTCAACTTGATATGTAAAATTAACCATCACACTAACCTTCTGTTAATGATTTTTTTTTTTTTTTTGAGACAGTTTCACTATGTCACCCTTGGTAGAGTGCTATAGCATCACAGCTCACAGCAACCTCATACTCTTGGGCTTAAGCAATTCTCTTGCCTCAGCCTTCCAAGTTGCTGGGACTAAAGGCCCCCGCCACAATGCCCTGCTAATTTCTTTTGTTGCAGTTGTCATTGCTGTTCAGCAGGCCTGGGCCAGGCTTGAACTTGCCACTGTGTATGTGGCTGGTGCCCTATTCACTGAGCTATGGGTGCGAAGCCTCTGTTAATGATCTTAATCAATCTTTTGTTGATGTTAATTATGACTACTATTGTTTGGCCAAGGTAAAATCTGCTGATTCTTTACTAAGGGGGAAAAATAACCTCCCAAACCCTGTAATTGATTTAAGATATTTTCTAGTTCTGATTTTCTAGCTAGATAAAAAATATTTTGGCAGAAAGAACAGGGAAGTTAGTGATTTATTTGATGAGGTGTTTGTCAAGGAGATAACAGCTAATTATAGCTAAAAGATGAGTCACTTCTGCACAGAAGATAGTGCTGTTTAGAAGATAACTTCAAGGACAATTCTAAGGTTATAGTGGTAAAGAGCTTATGTTTCACATAATCCTGGATAAGATTTAATATTAGGTAAAGTACCTAAAACTCTTTCAGCCTGTGTTCTCATCTATAGACTAGAATAATGATGGATTTCTCACTAAGTACTTGAGGGGGTTAAATGAGTTGATACACTTGAATTGCCACATGTAATTGTTTAATTATATGTAATTGCTGAATTACATATCATTTTATAGCCTCTTGTATATCATACACACACACTGGCAAATCAAGTCTCTATTCAAAGATGAAAAAAATTGAGAGAAGTGAAATGATTTTCTCAAGGTCATGCAGTCAGCAAGGGAGAGAGCTGGAACGAAGACTTAGGTCTTCTAAACTCAAGAAAACATTTTATTTTATCAGAACAAGAGAAACAAATGTAAATACTCATTTTGATATTAAGGTCTGAATGAAAACCTGGAAGAAGCTGATTCTTACCTATATATTTTTTAAGAGATTAACATCTGACTATTCAGCAAAAGCTGACTGGCTGGCTGGTACTTTTGCTCACCTTCTGTATGACAGATGAGTTGTCCTCTTCGATGAGGTAGATCTGTAACTCTCTGCATTGTTAAACTACTCATCTCAATTTAACTGTATGATTTAGTGTAGTTGGGGCTGTGCCATTTTGCCAGAAAATGATTAAGACAAACTCTAACAATATTGGGAATTTTATTAGGAAAATCAATTCCTCTAACAAGGAAGTGAATCACTATTGACTTTTCCCCCCATCTAATTGGACTCAGAGCCCTGATAGCTTTTCTTAAGTGGTGGCAGTTTACTTTCAGAAAAATGTGTTTTTTACTTTGCAGTGGAGCATAACATGCCTATGCCACTCTTGTTCTTATTTGTCCCTGTTCTTGAAGGTTAGCACAGAAGCTTTTATGTGTTTCCTATCCACAAGGATGGTGTGTTTATTAGGCCTTTTGTTGCCCCGAGTGAACAGTCTCTCTGTTCCTATAATATGCAGATACTGGGCAGTGTTGAGAGGGTGGATTCAGAGAATAGGAGGTGCACAATGAGAAAATACCTAAGATGTAACCCAAGTGATTAGTGAAGCAGCAGACTGTACACTTTTAATCCAAGATGTCTTCTTAGATGAGCTACATAATTTACAGGCATGACAGAAGCTAGTAATATTCCTAGCAGAGAGTGGGCACCTGAAGTTATGAAAGCACAGCTCCTGGGATGTTGATTGCTGGCTGAGGCCTTGGTAGGACAGTGGCTTCTCTCACCAGGTGGGCCCCATATTTGTAGGTGCTAGCAAGACTAAAGACATTGCTGGGCATGTGAAGCTTGGAGAGAGGTAATAACAGGAAAGTGTCCCTGAATGTCTTCTCCAATGCAAGTCTGTCAGCTATAAGCCTTCTGTTTCTCTTTCCCATAACTAATTTTTGTCACTTATTTTCTTTCTTTTGTTTCCTAGTATTATTTTTTAATGCAAAATCTTGGAATTGATTTAATAATTTTCATTACTGAAGTGTCTTTTTTATTAATGTTCATTATTTAATTCTCTAAGATTTTTAGTTTTTTCTGTTTTGTGCCCATTTTCTTGTATTTTTTTCCACTTTGCTAGGCAAGAAAGAGTTAACTCATCAGGTTTGGGTTGTTTAATACCTGCACATTCCCAAGAAGGCCCTTCTTCTTGGGAATAGTGATTCACTTCCTTGTTAGAGGAATTAATTTTCCTTCCTCCCATTTGGGGAACTAGCCTTGGGCTGACTTCTAGACGAGCGAGTTCTGAACCACTGGGATAGTCTGCCTGTGAGAATAATGTACACCTGCAGCCTTGCACCATGTTATTATAGTGTTCATAATGTTATTTATGATGAGTACTTGCTTTTGTATGTCTAAGTCCTTGGCACTCACTGAGAAGCTGAAGTCAGTGATTAAATGCTACATGCTGAATACCAATGAAAACACTAGACTCGAGGCATGTGTGAGTTTCCCTGGTTGGCAAACAATTACACATGTTATCACACATTCTTTCACATCGGTATAACTACACTGGGAGAGGACAACTGGAAGCTTGTGCTAGCTTCTCTTAGACTTTACCTTATGAACCTTTTCTTTCTTTCTTTCATTTTTTTTAAAGGAAGTATATTTATTTCAGGTTAATATGAGGGTACAACCAGGTCAAAATATTTGATTTTTTTAGGTAGAATACCTCTTGTGGTTATGTCCTACACTCAAAAGTTGTGCCAAACACTGACACCCCATGCCAATTCAGTGAGAGCACTGGAACCCCCTTCTACTCCCTCATTACCCTTCCCCCAACTTGAATTGAAATGAAATGTTCTCCTATGTGGACTTGCATTAGATTGTCTACTGGCTTCACATTAGTATTGAGTACATTGGATAATTGTTTCTTGATTCTTGTGTTACTTTACTAAAATATGTGTTTCAACCCCCTCCAGGACATTAAAAACATGTGAAGTCACACCTTTTCTTTGGCTGAATAGTATTCTATGGTATGCATGTATCACAATTTATTAATCCATTCCTGAGTTGATGGGCATTTAGGTTTTTTCCACATCTTAGCAATTGTAAACTGAGCTGAGATAGTCTACTGCAAATGTCCTTATGATAAAATGATTTTATTCCTTCTGGGTAGATGCCTAGTAATGGGATTACAGGATCAAATTGGAGGTCAAATTTGAGTTATTTGAAGATTCTCCATACTTCTTTCTGTAGAGGTGTATTAGTTTGCAGTCCCACCAACAGTGTAAAAGTGTTCCACTCTCTCAACAACCATGTCAGCATCTGCAGCTTTGGGATTTTGTGATGTGGGCTAATGTTACTGGGGTTAGGTGATATCTCAGGGTGGTTTTGATCTGCATTTCTCTGATGATCAGGGATGATGAGTAATTTTTCATTTGTTAGCCTTTCTTTTTTCTTTTTCTTTTTTTTTTTTTTTTTGTAGAGACAGAGTCTCACTTTATGGCCCTCGGTAGAGTGCCATGGCCTCACACAGCTCACAGCAACCCCCAACTCCTGGGCTTAAGCGATTCTCTTGCCTCAGCCTCCCAAGCAGCTGGGACTACAGGCGCCCGCCACAACGCCCAGCTACTTTTTTCTTTTTCTTTTCTTTTCTTTCTTTCTTTTTTTTTTTTTTTGAGACAGTCTCACTTTGTAACCCTGGGTAGTGGCTGTGGCATCATAGCCCACAGCAGCCTCAAATTCTTGGTCTCAAAAATTTGCATCAGCCTTTGCAACAGCCTCCCCAGTAGATGGGACTATAGGCACCAGCCACAACACACTGGTATTTTTAAGAGATGGGATCTCACTCTTGCTCAGTTTGGTCTTGAATTCCTGAGCTTCTGTCTTCCTTAGAGAAGGTTCTGTTCATGTCTCTTGCCCAGTGGTATTTGGGATTCTTAGCTCATTTTTGTTGATTAATTTGAGTTCTATGTAGGTTCTAATTACCAAGCCTTTGTCCTATTTGTAATATGCAAGTATCTTTCCCTATTCTGAACATTGTCTATTTGCTTTGTTTGTTGTCTCTTTATATCTATACAGAAGGTTTCCACTTTACTTAGGTCCCATTTATTTATTTTTGTCATTGTTGCAATTGCCATGGAAGCCTTCTTCATAAAAATCTTTCCCCAGGCTGACATCTTCAATAATTTTCCCACACTTTCTTCAAGGTTTTCTTTATTGTTTCATGCCTTAGATATAAATCTTTTATCTATCTTGAATCAATTGTTGTAAATGATAAAAGGTATGGGTCCAGTTTCAGTCTTTTATATGTGGTTATCCAGTTCTCCCAGCATAGGGATTCTTTTCCCCAGTGTGTGTGCTTGTTTGGTTTATCAAAGATCAGATGGCTGTCAGATGTTAGTTTCATCTCCTGGTTTCCTATTTGTTTCCAAATGTCTATGTCTCTATTTTTGTGCCAATACCATGCTCTTTTGATCACTATGTACTTGTAATATAGCTTGATATCTGCTAGGGTAATTCCCCTGGCTTTGTTTTTATTCCTAAGAATTAACTTGGCTATACAGGGTTTTCTCTGGTTGCAAACAAAACAATTATTTTTTTCCAACTCTCAAAAGTATGATAATGGTGTTTTAATGGGAATAGAATTTAATCTGTAGATTGCTTTGGGAAGTGTAGACATTTTGAAAATGTTGATTCTTCCCAGTCATGAGCATGGTATGTTCTTCCATTTGTTTATTTCTTCTGCTATTTCTTTTCTTGGGGGTTCATAATTTTCTTTGTAGAGGTCCTTCGCCTCTTTTGCTAGGTATATTCCTAGGTAGTTCATTTTTTTGTTTTAAGCTACTGAGAAGGGAATTGTGTCCTCGATTAGCTTCTCATTTTGGCTGTTATTGGCATATACAAAAGCTACTGATTTGTGGACATTGAATTTATATCCTGAGACATTACTGTAGTTTTGAACACTTCCAGGAGTCTTGTGGTCGAGTCTTTGGGGTTCTCTAAGTATAAGTTCATACATCAGCAGAGAGTGAGAATATGACCTCCTCTGTACCCATTTGGATGCCTTTTATTTTTTTCTCTTGCCTGAATTTATTGGCTAGAATATATAGCACTGTGTTGAATAGTAGTGGTCATTGTCTGGTTCCAGAAGTAGTGGCCTTATTTGGTTCTAGTTCTAAGTGGAAAGCTTTCAGTTTTATTCCATTTGGTATGATATTAGCTGTGGGTTTGTCATACATGAGTTCAATCAGTTTAAGAAATGTGCCACCTATGGTTATTTTCTTCAGAGTTGTAATTAGAAAAGGATGTTAAAATTTTATCAAATGCTTTTTCTGCATCTTTTGAGAGGATCATATGGTCTTTGTTTTTGCTTCTGTTGATATTAATTACATTTATGGACTTGTGTATGTTAAACCAGCCTTGCATCTCTGGGATGCAGCCTACTTGATCATGATGTATAATCTTTTATGTATGTCACTGTAATCTATTGGCTAGGATATTATGGGGAATTTGCATCTATATTCATCAGGGATATTGGTCAGAATTTTCCTTTTAGTTGGGTCTTTTCCTGGTTTTGGTATCAGGCTGATGTTTGCTTCATAGAAAATGTTGGGAAAAATTACTTTTTCTCAAATTTTTTTGAATAATGTCTGCAGCATGGGTGTATGCTTTTCTTGGAAGGTTTGTAGAATTCTGGTGTGAAGCCACCTGGACAAGGGAAATTTTTTATTAGGAGATTTTTCATTGTTTCTTTGATCTCAGGGCTTGAAATTGGTCTGTTCAAGAGACCTGTTTCTTCCTGGTTAAGTATAGGGACAGGGTGTGATTCTAGGTATTGATCCATTTCCTCTACATTGTCAAATTTCTGGGTATAGATCTTCTTCTAGTATTCAGAGATATTTCTTCTACCTCTGTGACATCTGTTGTTATTTCCCCTTTATCATTTCTGATTGAGGTTATTAGAGATTTTACTTTTCTGTTTCTAACTTATCTGAACAAAGGTTTATCAATTTTATTTATTTTTTGAAGAATCACCTTTTGTTTTATTAAATTTCTGAATGATTTTTTTGGTTTCAATTTCATCACTCTCTGATTAAATATTGGTTAATTCTTTTCTTCTGCTGGGTTTGGGATTAGATGTTCTCTATTTCATTTTTCATAAGATGGTCCATGAGTTTGTTGTTGCCCTCTCTTTCTGTTTTTCGAATGGAGGCATCTCCTATGATAGATTTCCCTCTGAAAGCTGCTTTTGCTGTATCCCACAGGTTTTAGTAACTTGCAGCTTCATTGTTGTTATGTTTGAGGAATTTAATCATTTTCTCCTTATCTCTTCTTGATCTCAACTCTCATTCAGCTTAAGGTTTTTTAATTTCCATGCCTTTGTGTGGGGATGAATGTTTTTGGTGGAGTTGAGTTCCACTTTTATTGCTTCATGGCTGGAAAATATACAAGGAATAATTTCTATTATTTTACATTAATTGAGGTTTGATTTGTGTCCGAGGATGTGATCTATTCTGGAATATGTGCCATGAGCTGATGAGAAAAGTGTATAATCTTTAGCTTTGGGATGGTGTGTTCTGTATATGTTTATTAATCCTATTTGTCTGAGGGTCACGTTTAAGTCCTTTATATCTTTGTTTAGTTTCTGTATAGAGGATCTATCCAGTTCTGTCAGAGGGTGTTATAGACCATAGTTATTATGGTGTTATGGGATATCATTGCTCAGACCAATTAAGGTCTGTTTCATAAATCCTGGAGCATTTTAGTTGGGTACATCAATATTTAAAATTGACATGTTCTTTTGTTTTATTTTTCCTTTGACCAATATGAAGTGGCCATATTGATCTTGCTAACTTTAGTTGCTTTAAATCCACTTGTATCTGAAAATAAGTCACAACTCTTCCTATATTCTGATTTCTGTTTGTTTGAAATACTATTTTCTATCCCTGAAACCTGAGTCTTGATTTTTCCTTTAAGGTTAGATGTATTTTACTGCAGACAGTATATGAAAGTACTTTTTTATCCAGTCGGCAAGCCATTAACATTTATTGAGAAAATTGATAAGTATGGTGTAGTTCTATTAATCTTACTTTGTGAAAGTTCATTGTATGGATTTATCCTTTGCATGATTGTGGAAGCTAAGTTTTGACCATTAGCTTCTGGGTGTTTACTTTGCTGATGGTCCATTGTGATGGTCAGTGTTGAGAATAAGTCTATGTATTTCCTATGTGTTTTGTTGTAGCAAATTTCCTCAGTGTTTGCATATCAGCAAAAGATTTGATTTATCAATCAATTTGGAAGCATAGTTTATCAGGATACAGAATTCTGTGCCAAAAATTGTGTTGTTCAAGAAGGTTAAACATAGATAACCATTTTCTTCTGGTTTGGAAAGTTTCAATTGAAAAGTCTGCTGTTATCCTAATGACTCCGCCCTTGTATGTCAGTTTCCTCTTATTCCTGGTTGCTTGCAGAATTTTGTCCTTTGTATTGACTTTGGAGAGGTTCTTTACAATGTGTCTTGGAAAAGCTGTTTGTGTTGAGATTACTCGGGTTTGATATCCCTCTAAAAGTTGTTTGTCTGAATCTTAATGAAACTTGGAAAGTTTTCATTTATAATATTCTCCAGTAGGGCTTCCATTGCTTTGGGACAATCTTCTTCCCATTTAGGGATCCCTATTATTTGTATGTTTGAATGCTTCATGAAGTCCCATACTTCCCTGAGCAAATGTTCTCTTTCTTTTTTCTCTTCTACTTCTTTAAATACCTGTATTAACTCAAGAACTTTACCCTCTAGCTCTGAGATTTTTTCTCTCCATTGACTAGTCTATTTTTGATACTTTCTACTGCATCTTTACATTCCATGATTGTCTCCTTTACTTCCTTAAGCTCTGTCATATCCAGTCTATATTCTTCGTGTCTCTAATCCATCTTTTGGTTCTGTTTTCTACTTTCTTGCCCATTCCGTTTGTTGTCTTTATCATCCATATTATAAATTACCTTTATTTCAACTCCAATAATTCTTTATAGGTGGAGTCCTTTGCAGTAGCTGCCTCATAGTCCCTTGGAGGAATTGCACTGCTTTGTTTTTTCATGTTGCCAGATTTTTTCCTAATAGTTCCTTCCATGTGTCTTCTTTTTGTTCACTCCTTGCCCTGATTTTTCTTTCTAACTTTCTCCTTTGTTTGAAATTACCTTGACTCAGAGCTTAGAAGTTGAAGTGGCCTATTGGTATGAGACTAAAATGAAGATAAGTGTAAAGAACAAGCAGGTTGAAAGAACATGAATAAAAAAATAAAGAAGAAAATAGAAGGAAAGAGAAAAAAAGGAAGGGGTATGAAAGAAAAGAATTAAAGTATAGGAGAGAAGGAGGACAGGAAGTGAGGATGGGACTGACAGGAGAAATAGTGTTGTTGTTGTTTTTTGTCACAGTGCTAAGGCCACACCTCTAACTCAAGGATTTTGGGGGGCTGGGCTGGGTGGGTTTCTCAAAATCAGGAGCTTCTTGCCAGCCCGAGCAAAGCCAATCCTACCTCTGTCAAATATAGGAAGACAAATAAAAGAGTAAAAACAAAGACAAGAAAGAAAGAAAGAAAAAGAAAACAAGAAAAAGAAAAATTCAACAGTGTTGCATTGGCAATACTGTCTCCCCCAAGGCAAATGTAGAAGGACTCTCTAGACTGTAATCTCTTGGCCTCCTTGATCCAGATCACTGCTATGACCTCCTAGCCAGTCCAGTGTTGTGCCAACCCAGCACTTAGAGAAAAGGGAGAAAAAAAAATAAGAACAGATAAAGAAAATTAAAAATAGGCTACTGTGTTTTTAATTCCTTCTCTCTTAAAGGAGAGAGAAGGAAGAGAAAAAAGAAAGAAAGAAGATTAAACAAATAATGGGGGGATAGGTTAGCTGTTGTATGAGTGATTTATGTGATAAAGATGAGAAAAGTAGAGAAAAGAGGAAGAGAAGTGAGAGAGAGAGTATAAATGAGGCTAAAATACCATAATCATAAATACAGGTGCCCTTGGTAATTATAGAAGTACAATAGAAATTAAGAATAGAACCAATCAACCAAATTAGCAAAAACAAAACCAAAAATCTCAAATAGAAAAACGAGCAACAATCTCAGCAACAAAGAAAAGAAAAGAAAAAAAAATACTGAAATATATAAATTAGAAGGGAGCAACTATAATAGAAATATATATATATATTAGAAGGGAGCTAATATAATAGGAGTATATATAACTATATATATTTATATAGAGACATATAGATATATATAGATATAGGTATAGCTATATAGGTACATATAAAATTATTATATTATATATAAATAATATGCAAATATATTGCAGGGACATCAGGTGTCATTGTGGTTTTAGGAGATGGAGAACACTGTGGATACCATTCTAGTTTCTGAGGAGCACTTGTCCTGTCTTCCTGACTTAGTGACCTTTAGTGAGTGCCTGATTGTTTCCTCAGCATTCACCCATTAGTTGGTTGGGATTAAAGGTCTCCAGAACTATTTGGAGGCAATTCTCACAGAGTCTCCTGTCAATAAATCCCCTGGGAAGCAGAAGCCATTCAGCTTGCTACAAGAGTGGAAGCCTGATCTCAGCAGGTGGGAAAGAGTCAAGGGTGCATTAGGCTGCTGGGGACCTATCTATCCACAGGCCCTTCCTACAATGGCAGCCCAGCTGTCTGCCACCCATTTTCTCATTCTTCTACCCCACCTTGTATTAGTTCATCTTCTGCTTTCATATTAGAATAGAGTACATTGATTTCTTGCTTCTCCATTATTGGGATGCTTTACTGAGAAGAATGTGTTCCACTTCCATCCAGGTTAATACAAAGGTTGTAAAGTTTCCATCTTTTTTAATGGCTGAATTGTATTCCATGGTATACATATATCACAGCTTGTTAATCCATTCCTAGGTTGGTGGGAAGCTTCTTCCACATTTTTGTAAATTAAATTGTGATAAACAGTCTAGTTTAAATGTCCTTATGATAAAAAATTCTTTCTCTTTTTATCATTTTTCTAAGTTTTTATTTATATCATTTTTAATGATCAAATTTATACATTTTAAATACATTTTGTAATTATATTAAGTGCTATTTTAAGTTTATGATTCTGTTCCTTCTTAATTTCTTACCCTCTTTTTGTTATTTTGCCATATATCTACCTATATTTTACACTATTAAGGGCTCATTTTTATCTGGAAAGGCAGGAAACTCAAGGCTGCTGATGTGGTGAGAAAACAAGACAATCACATAGAGCACACAGGAGATTTATTTTCTCTTTGATTTTCTCTCCTAGAGCCATCTCCTGTCATCCTGTTTTATATTCAACTTTCTTTTTAAAAAAAGCTGGTTTTCAAAATTTCTCAACATGAAAAAATTGTGAGGCTGTTGCTTAATAGGACCTAAAAAACATCACAAATAGAATCTTTAGAGTCAGCTACCCTTAGTCAAGTCAAAATAGGCTACTGTGAAAATTAGCACAGATATTAAAGGTAAACACATAAAAATGCCAGTTCAACAGAAAGCCAAAATAGGTAAGATGGAAAATTAATTTATTGACTTAAAAGAGATTGCTTTTGAAACTGGGTCTGGATATGCTTTTAGTGACTTATGCGTATTTTTATGTTAAAAGACAAACACTTATTATTCAAGTATTTATTTATATTTTTTACCTTAAGAGAGAAATACATTTTCTCTTTTACCTTAAGAGAGTTTTCCCTACTGTGGTTTATTTATTTATTAACTTAAAAGGACAGAACTTATTACTCAAGTTTAAGAAATACTATCTGAGAATATTGAGACAAATGACAAAAAGTCTGAATATTCAAGTATGAGAGACAAATATTAAAACACTGGGAGCACAAATCCAGAAGCTCTCATGTCTATGAAAAAAGATGTACAAGAGGAGGAAAACAAGTAACTTAGGGGTGAAAAAAAAAAAGCATGAAAAAGAAAAAGGAAGAGACAGGAATAGGAGGAAGAACAGGAGAGAAAGAGAAGTGGGGGGACAGAACAGCAGGAATAGCAGGAGGAGAAGATGCTGCTAATCTCACAGAAGACTCAGTTTTAAGATTCAAAGGGCCTATCAAGTACCAAATAGCACATGTGCAGAAGCCATGTTAAGAACACTTACTATGTACTCTAGAAAATTTAAAAAGTGGGAAATTACCCAAAGAGTGTGGGAAAGAACAAAAAGCAAACCCAGAGAATAGGAGGAAGATGTTAAGAAATATAAAAGCACCACATCAATGAAACACGTTTCATTGATGTAAACACACACCACATACACAAAATTGATCAATAAATCCAAAATATGTTCTTTTGTAAAGACTTAAAAATAAAACTTTGGTAGTCTGACTGAGAAATTAAAAAAAATTGATACCAATAATACAAGGAACAATAACTGATAAACAATAGTTGGAATGAAATACAGAGCTAAAATACAGAGAAACCCAATTGGAATTCGATACAGAAAAACCAAAACTGAAAACAAAAAAGAATAATATGTCTAACATTAAAACAGTAGGAAGGGCATAGCCAAGGTTATGGAGGAAATTTAAAAAGTAAAGTTAATAATATGCTTGATTTTATGTCAATATGCTTGAAAATTTGGATCTGCTGTGCCCAGTATTGTAGTTGCTAGCCACATGAGCTATTGAACACTTAAAATATGGCAAGTCTGAATAGAGTTATGCTATGTGTGTAAAATACAGACTGAATTTAGCAAACAAAAAGTAAAATACCTCATTGATTATTTTAACATTGATTATATGCTGAGATAATATTTGGGATGACTTACTTCAATAAAACATTATAAAATATATTTTAAAATTAATTTCACGTGTTTCTTTTTACCTTTTAAGTGTAGCAAATAAAAAATTTTAAATTATGTTGGGCAGCGCCCGTGGCTCAAAGGAGTAGGGCACCGGCTCCATATACCGGAGGTGGCAGCTTCAAAACCGGTCCTGGCCAAAAATTGCAAAAAAAAAAAAAAATTAAAATTATGTCTGTGACATGTTTTGGTTGCTAATAATATATTTCTACTGGATAGTGCAGAAGAATCTGTTATTATTCTAGCAGAAACATGCTTATTCAAAAATATAATGGAAGAGAATATGTGTGCCTAGAATAAAGGCGAGAGAATATGTGTGCCTAGAATAAAGGAGAACAATATATTAGGTAGTTATTAAGAGCAGGAGGACCAAAGAGGCAAGAAAAGGCTGAAATTATGGAACACAGAAAGAATTATAGATGTAGAATGGGTCTGCAGTGGGAACTGTGACCCTACATAGAACCTAGATATTGTCCAACTGTAGCCCTTGCTGTTATGGGCAGCATATTTTTGATAAATTGCTTTCCTTGTTGATAAGAGTTTTTGATAATTAAGGCAAGTTAATTTTGTCTATTATAAAAATGGCATATCTTTCTCTAAGTTTATTTGCTTTCTCAAAAGGTTTTTGATTTGATGACTTTTTTATCCTAACAGAAGTTTTTTTTTTCTTCCTTTTATATGACAAAATGACTTTCATGTCTTACATATGACTTCTGGATTTTGTATCAAGTTTTGGTAGGGCTTTCCTGTTTCTCCTATTGAATTGAAAACAAATTCCCATTTTTAAACTTATAGTATTGCTATCATTCTTTCCTTACTTCTTTGAATGGTTTTAACTAAAATTTGCTTGGAGCCAAAAATAAGAAAGGGGGTTTAATATTTTACACTTTTTTCTTTTTTTTTTTTTTAACACATGGTTAACCAATTCTACCAATCTTTCTCTTAATATTTATATTTCTACTACTTTTTTACACTGCTTACTTTAAACATACGTTCTTGTATTTTATAGTTATAGGCGTTAAAGACTACTCTGTTCCACTGCCCCATTTTTCTACACTTGTGCCAGTACCAGATAGTTAAAACTTATCCTAGAAATATGATCTGAATCCAGTTCATGCTGGCCTAGCCCTGGCCTTCCACCACTCCCAGCACTATTGTTTTCTCTCCTTTCTGTTCTCTCAGGTTGTGCACATTGAGGGTCAGGAAGTGTCAGGAAGGCCCAGAAGGAAGGAGTCCGGTGGGGTGTTCAGTAGTAACAGTTATTGAATCTGAAGAGTCCCAGATCTATTTATTAGCTGACCTAATTAGCTGGGGGAGGGGTATAAAGGGGAAAAGAGAGAGAGTCTTAGAAAGAGAAAAATAACCAATAGTATGTGTATATATTAAAATAATTATTGTGGAATTGGCTCACATGATTGTAGGGGAAGGCTGTCAGTTTGGAATTCTTGGGCAGGAGCTAAAGCTGTTGTCCACAGGTGGAATTTCCTCCTCTATCAGGGAAGCCTCAGCTCTGCTCTTAAAGCCTTCCATTTAATTGAATCAGGCAGTATTATATAGGATGATCTTCTGACTTAATACAGACTTTAATCACATCTACAAAATACTTTCATAGCAACACCTACACTAGTGTTTGGTTGAATAACTGGAAGGTATAGTCTAGCAGAGTGGACACATAAAGACCATCACAGAAGTGGTTACCACTGAGGTATAATTAACATGTGCTAAAGTGTATGATTTGATAAGTCTTAACAAATGTATATATAACTGTGAAATCATCACAGTAGAGATAAAGAATATACCCTCCCCCCCAAATTATCCTTGAGCACCTTCCCTTCTTCCCTATCCATTCACAAGCAACAGCTGATCTGCTTTCTGCCATTTTACATTAGTTTGCATATTACATTTGCATGGAATCATATAGTAATGTTTTAGTTTCAGTTAAGACCGAATAGAAATATTGACAATGTTGAATTCTTACATCTAAAATGAAGATACATAATTCCTGGTTTTCTTTTATGTACCTTTCAAGAATTTTAGTTTTATTTATATTTTATCATAATTATTCCTAAACAACTTCTCTTTTAAAATTGTTAGTGCAAATAGGAACTTTTATTTATTATATTGTCTAAAATATTATTTTATGTATGCTTATCAAAATGAAATTTATATGTGAATTTACAATATGTGAATATTATATATTTAGAATATTTGTATGTGATGTAGAATTTTCATATATTTCTAAGAGCTTTTTATTATATTATATTTAACCATATTTTCATAATAGAGTAGAAAGTACTATTGGTGTATAGTGATATTGGGTTTGATTTGCTTATATACATATATTTTTTTATTAAATCATAGCTGTGTACATTAATGTGATCATGGGGCACCATACACTAGTTTCATAGACCGTTTGACACATTTTCATCACATTGGTTAACATAGCCTTCCTGGCATTTTCTTAGTAATTGTGCTAAGACTTTTGTTCCCTCTTTCCTTTCCTTCAATATATCTCATAATGCTTGAAGTGGTCACAGAACTTACTGAGGTTATTTTACTTTTTAAAGTTTTTCTCTCTGTGTTCCCTTTTGGATAATTTCTTAGAGTGTACTCATCTTTTTTACTTTTCAATCCCTGCACTATTTAGTCCGCCATTAAACCCATCTCAGTCACTGTATTTTTCATCTCAGTACTTGTGCTTTTCATCTCTTCGAGTCTAATTTGGATATTTTGTATTTTCCTACCTTTTTAAACATCTGGAATTCAATTATAACAACTGTTTTAATATTCATGCCTGCTATTTCTAATATCTTTATGTGTTCTGACTAGTTCAGTTGTGATTGGTTGATTTTTATTCTCATTACGAGTCAAATTTTCCCTTTTCTTTGCATGCCTGGTAATCTTACTTAGAGTCTCAGAATAGATGCAAGACATTCTGAACTTTACCTCATCGGGTTGGGTACTGGAAATTTTTGTATTTCTATGAATATTCTTAAGTTTTATACTGGAACATATCTTACTTAGACACAGTTTTATTCTTTTGTGTCTTGTTTTTATGATTTGTTAGGTGGGGCCAGAACCCCATTTAGATCAGGGATAATTATAATTATTCAACACCATTGCAGCAACATCCTTCTGAGTACTCCCCCTTCCTCAGTCCTCTGTGAATTATGAATTTTTCCAGTCTGGATGAGGACAGACTATTCCCAGTCCTGAGTAGGAGCATGTATCTCTTTGCTCCAGTCCTCTCTTATGGTTCTTCTTTGGCCTCTGGTGGTTTTTTCAAATAGTCTATGCTGAATAGTTGGCAGGGATTCTCCCAATGTCTCTGAATTCTCACTTGTGATTCCTTCTCCATGATTTTATCCTACAAAACCCTAGCAGCTTTGGCCTCCACGGAATATCGTGTTCATCTCCTCAAGTCAGTATTTCTGCTGGGTTCACTGGAATTCTCCTGTACCCTGTTACTGAAAATGTTTTCAAAGGGGTAAACTGGGGCAATTGTTGGTCTTTTGTTGTTGTTTTTGGAATTTCTTTTTAAAAATTAAATCGTATCTGTATACATTTATGGGATACAATGTGATGATTTGATATATCATATGGAATGCTTAAATCAAACTGATGCACATAATCATCACCTCACTTATTTTTTGTGGTAAGACATTTATAATACAATCTTAGTAGTTTGAATTGTACTCTTGCATGATGCACATTAGGTAATATCTCACCAAATACCTTCCCTCCAATTACCCTCCCCTCTCCTCTCCCTTCTCTCTGCTCCATTAGTTTCATAATAGTATTGAGTATGTTGGATACTTTTTTTCCCATTCTTGAGATACTTTACTAAGAAGAATATGTTCCAGGTCTAACCAGGTAAACATAAAAGATGTAAAGTCACCATCTTTTTATGGCTGCATAGTATCCCATGGTATACATATACCATAATTTGTTAATCCATTCATGGTTGATGGGCATTTGGGCTGCTTCCACTACTTGTCAATTATGAATTGGGCTGCAATAAACATTCTGGTGCAAATATCTTTATTGTAAAATGATTTTTGTTCATCTGGGTAGATAACTAGTAATGGAATTGCAGGATCAAATGGTTGGTCAACTTTTAATTCCTTGAGAATTCTCCATACTTCTTTCCAAAAAGGCTATATTAGTTTGCAATCCCATCAGCAGTGTAGAAGTGTTCCCTTCTCTCAACATTCATACCAATATCTGCAGTTTCGAGATGTGGGCTAATCTTACTGGAGTTAGGTGATATCTCAAAGTAGTTTTGGTATGCATTTTTCTGATTGATGATTAAAGATGATGAGCCTTTCTTTCAGGTGTTTGTTGGCCATTCGCCTGTCATCTTCAGGGAAGTTTCTCTTCAAGTCTCTTGCCCACAAAGAAATGGACTTGTGTTCTTTTTTTATTAATTTGAGTTCTCTGTAGATTCTAGTTATCTGACTTCCATTGAAATCATAACCTGCAAAACCTCTTCTCCCATTCCAAAGGCTCTCTCTTTGCTTTACTTGCAGTGCTGTCAGCTGCACAGAAGCTTTTTAGCTTGATAGCTCCCAGTAATATATTTTTGGTGTTGCTTCGATTGCCAGAGGGGTTCTCCTCATAAAATATTTTCACAGACCAATATCTTCAAGTTTTCCCTGTATTCTTTTCTAGTGTTTTTATAGTTTCATGTCATGAGTTTAAATCTTGTATTCAGTGAGAATCAATTTTTATCAGTGATAAAAGGTGAGGATCCAGTTTCAGTTTTCTACAGGTCACTAGCCAGTTGTCCTAGCATCAAATGTTAAATAAAGAATCTTTCCCCCAATGTATGTTTTTGTTTTAGCCTTTGTTTTAGCCAAAGATCAAATGACAATATGCAGCTGGGTTTACCTCTAGATTCTCTTTTCTGTTCCATACATCTATTTCTCTATTTTTGTGTCAGTACCATGCAGTTTTGGTCACTATAGATTTGTAGTATAATGTGAAGTCTGGTAATGTGATGCCTCCTGATTTATTTTTATTTCTAAGTAATATGTTGGCTATTTGATGTTTTTTTCTGATTCCATATAAAACAAAGTACTATTTTTTCAAGTTGTTTAAAGTATGACATTGGTGCTTTGATAGGGATCGCATTAAATCTGTAGATTGCTCTAGGTACTATGGTCATTTTAACAATGTCGATTCTTCACAGACATGAGCATTGTATGTTTTTCCATTTGTTAACATCTTCAGCTATTTCTTTTCTCAGGGTTTCATAGTTCTTATTATAGAGAACTTTCACATCCTTTGTTAGATAAATTCCCAGGTATTTTATCTTCTTTGGCACTACCATAAAAGGAATAGAGTCCTTGGGTATATTTTTGGCTTCATTATTGTTATAATATGTAAAGCTACTGATTTGTAACTATTGATTTTGTATCCTGAGATACTACTATATTCCTTGATAAATTCTAAGAGCTTTATAGTTGAATCCCTGGGGTTTTCCAGGTATCAGATCATGTTATTCACGAAGAATGAGAGTTTGACCTCCTCTGACCTCATTTGAATACCCTCGCTCCCCTTCTCTTGCTTGATTGTAATGGCTAAGGGCTTCTATTACTATGTTGAATAGCAGTGGTGACAATGAGAATCCATGTCTAGTCCAGATCTGAGTGGAAATGTTTTCAATTTTACTCCATTCAATATGAGACTGGCTGTGAGTTTGCTATAGATGGCCCCTATCATTTCAAGAAATATCCCATCTAACCCTATTTTCTTAAGCATTATAATCATTAAAGGATACTGGATATTATCAAAAGCTTTTTCTATAGCAATTGATAGAATCATATGGTCTTTGTTTTTTATTTTATTCATATGGTGTATTATATTTATAGATTCACATGTGTTGAATCAACCTTGTAATTCTGGGATAAAACCAACTTGATTGTGATGTATAATTTTTTTGATGTATCATTGAATTCTGTTTGCTAGGATCTTACTGAATATTTTTGCAACGATATTCATTAATGATATTGGTCTATAGTTTTATTTCTTTTTTGGGTCATTTCCTGGTTTGGGGATTAAGGTGATATCTGCTTCATAGAATGTGTTGGGGAGGATTCCTTCTTTTTCTATGTTTTGGAAAAGGTCATGTAATATAGGTACTAGTTCTTCTATGAAGGTTTGGTAGAATTCTGATGTGAAGCCATCTGGTCCCGGACTTTTCTTTTTATGGGAGATTTTGTATGGTTGATATTTCATTGCTTGATATAGGTCTATTCAAAATTTCTAATTCTTTCTGGTTGAGTCTAGGAAGGTGGCATGCTTTCAGGTATTGGTTCATTTCCTCCCAATTATCATATTTCTGAGAATAGAGTTTTTTTAAATCATTAAGCATTTTTTTTTTTTTGTAGAGACAGAGTCTCACTTTATGGCCCTCGGTAGAGTGCCATGGCCTCACACAGCTCACAGCAACCTCCAACTCCTGGGCTTAAGCAATTCTCTTGCCTCAGCCTCCCAAATAGCTGGGACTACAGGCGCCCGCCACAACGCCCGGCTATTTTTTGGTTGCAGTTTGGCCGGGGCCGGGTTTGAACCCGCCACCCTCGGCATATGGGGCCAGCGCCTTACTGACTGAGTCACAGGCGCCGCCCTCATTAAGCATTTTTTAAATTTCTGTGGTATGTGTTGTTATTTCTCCTTTATTGCTTCTGATTAACATTATTAGATATTTTACTTTTCTGTTTCTGGTTAGGCTAGCCAAAGGTTTATCAATTTATTAATCTTCTCAAAGAATCAACTTTGTGTTCATTCATCTTTTGAATGATTCTTTTGTTTTCAATTTCATTTAGTTCTGCTCTAATTTTGGTTATTTCTTTTCTTGTGCTGGGTTTTGGGTTGGATTGTTCTTTCTTTTCCAGTTGCTTGAGGTAACCCATTAGGTTGTTGACTTTCTTTCTGTTTTCTTGATGAAGGCTTCTAAAGATATAAATTTCCCTCTTAGGATTGCCTTTGCAATATCTCACAGGTTTTGATAATTTGTGTCTTCATTATCATTTTGTTTCAAAAATTTGATGATTTCCTTCTTCTTCTTCTTTTTTTTTTTTTTACACAGAGTCTCACTATGCTGCCTTTGGTAGAGTGCTATGGTGTCACAGCTCACAACAACCTCTAATGCTTGGGCTTAAGTGATTCTCTTCCCTCAGCCTCCCAAGTAGCTGGGACCATAGGTGCCCATCACACGCCCAACTATTTTTTTTTGTTGTAGTTGTCATTGTTGTTTAGCAGGCCCAGGCCATGTTCAAATCTGCTTTGAAGAGTTGCCAGCACCCTAACCACTGAGCTATGAGCTCCAAGCTGATGATTTCCTTCTTAATCTTGTCTTTGACCCAGCTATCATTCTGCCTAAGGTTATTTAGTTTCCATGGCTTTGTTTGAGTATGAAGATTTCTGTTGCTGTTGAATTCAACTTTTATTCTGTGATGGTCCAAGGAATAATTTCTATTCTATCTTGGACACAAATTTAACCTAAACAGATTTAACAACAATTGTTGATCTTGACTAGTTTGTTTCCTATCTTTCAAGGATCTCTGTTTAATGTTCCCTGAAAATTGTCTTGAAAATTACTGTTTTATTTATTTTGTCTATTTATTTTTAATTTTTGGTTGTTTCTGGCAGGAGTGTATATGTGGTTCTTTTTACTTAATTTTTCTCAGAATTTGAATTAATCCTACCAACTTTTAAAAATTACCATCATTCACATTTTTTATTTATAGAAGACTTTGATCCGTTTCCAGTTGATGCAGCTACACAATCATCAATCTATCTTTATGAGATGGAATAAAGCTTTATGTTTTAAACATAGGTAATTACAATGTATGGATGAGATTGACTCACCAGTCACTTGCTTAAAAGTAGTTAAATTGTCACAGGTTGGAATATTTCAAACATGAACAGAGAGTTAGTGATCTTTTAGGAATTTTAATGAAGAAAGTCCACAGAAGGGATGCATACTGTAGAAGTAATATTTCTTTCAGCATCATTGTTATACAATAACAATATCTCACATCCTAGCTAGCACTGAAGTCCTTATCGCAATACCTATGCACATGTTTTACAGGGCATTATACAAAGAAATATACTCTGCATTCTGATCAAAATATGAGAAAAAAAATCCCAATTCTTTGAATATGCTAGAAGCTTGAAGACATATTTTTTCCTTTCCATTCTTCAGTCCCCACATTAAACTGTCCCTCAATTTATGGTGATTGAGTCCAAATCCTGCTCTATGTCACTGTCCTTCTTCACAAGTTGTTACTATCAATTGACAGGATTACTGACACAGACTCCTAACTGGTCATTAATTTGTCTTTATTCTTAACATAGTTCTCCATGAATCTATTAAAATGCAAACTTGAGCACATCCTCATTTTCAACCTCTGATACATGTCTAGTTTGAAAATGTAGTGGAAAGTTGGTACTTTCTGTTTTACCAATTTGTAATCTTAAAAACTAGGAAAATAAATAAAAAGACACTCTGTCTTTGATGAAACTAAGATATATCTGGAAAATTACACCATAAATAAGCAAAATGATTATAGTATTATATAACCAGAGATGTGGGAAGACTCAAAGACAAAAAAGCCAAATGAGAAAAGCCAAATGAGAGCACTTCCCTAGGTATGTCATGACTTCAAATACAAAACTACCAATTCCTTGTTCACAACACCAGGCATTAGGTACATGACATGGCAGAAGAGTTTCCCTAGAACCCTAATGGTGAGCCTAAAAAAATGAGCATTGATATAGGAAACTGTTGATGGGGGAATTTAAAAAAGACTCATAATGTGAGCAAGTCAGAAGGGCCAGTCTTGATTGGCTGGGATGAAGTTAAGGCTCAATCACATCCATAACACTCTGTCTCAGAAGAATTTCTGAAAGGTTTCTCATTCAACTATCTTCTTCCAGCTGATTCAGGAAAAGCTATTCAAATGTGAGTAATAAATATGATTAAAAGGACCAAAAACTAATAATGAAATAACACAAAAATAACGGATGATGGGAGAAATTGGGAAAAAATTACTTATAAAATATTTACATCAACATAGAGGAGATAAAAATTATCACCCAATTTATCTCCATGATTTAAAACACTTTAATGAAACACTGTCTCCTTAAAACAAAGTCATAGGACAAAATATATGAGGAACAGCAGACAGAAAAAGATAACATACAAGTTAAACAAATGTGAGAAAAAAATCAATTAGAAAGAGACAATTTAATTTTAAAATGGGCATATAATCAGAAAATGACAGGCACAGTGATTCAAGTCTGTAGTTCCAGCATTTGGGAAGCTGAAGTAGGAGGATTGCTTCAGCCCAGGATTTGGAAGCTACAGGGACCTATGGATTGTGCCACAGCACTGAAGTCAGGGCAACACCGTGAGATCTTCTATCTCCCTTGCCATAGCCACTGTTCTTCAGATGGTGGAAACTCTAGCTTCCCAACCCTCTGAGTGAGAGACCTAACTCCCGGAATAACTCATGGAGATGGAGAGTGGGTGAGAAATAAATCTTTGCTGTTTTAAACCACTGAGAGTTTGGAGTTGTTTGTTACTGCATCTTAGCCTAGCTCAACCCTTACTGAGCCACAGAATTTAATCTTCTCCCAGTTAACACACCATGGGATTGTAAACAATTTTGTGCCATGTAGCATTTGGCAGACTGGTAAAACCTAGGGACGCCTTCTCATAAGAACTTGAAAGTTTTTCTTTTTTAAATATATAAAATAAAATACATAAAATGTACAAATGGCAACAATTGTATTGGAGTACAGCTATCAAATATCAAAAGAACAAATTTGTGTTATAGTAAAAGTTGTCCAGGGTGGTGCCTGTGGCTCAAAGGAGTAGGGCGCTGGCTCCATATGCCAGAGGTGGTGGGTTCAAACCTAGCTCCAGTCAAAAACTACAAAAAAAAAAAAAAAAAAAGTTGTCCACCTTTGTCAACATATTAAATAACAATAGCTTGTAGTAGATCTAATAACTACTGTAATTTTAAAATAGTGATGAGCACAAGTGATAGTTATAGGTATTTACAATCATTATGAGATACAAAATATCTTATTTCTATTAGTGACAAAAATGCAAAGCTACTTGTGACAACGTTACAGGTACAGTATAGTGTTTTTCTTTTATCTACATTCATAATGGAAGAAAATGTTGCATTTCAATTGGAAGTTAGTAAAACTAAAGACATAATTTTTTTAAATCAATTTCATGTATTCTGTAAGTTCTATCCATGGATCTAAGATTTAAGGACTTTTGCCTGGAGGAAGATAAGCATATGTGCATCAGGGTACACTTCACAACATTGTTTGCAATAATCAAATGTTGGAAAGATTACCAATTTCATTAAAAGATAAAATATGTAAATAATAGTGCATTCTGCATTCATAGAATAGAATTTTGTTTTGTAGCAAAATTAACAGCCCTTGGTTGTACATAGCTAACATGAAATTATCTAAGCATACATATTGTGTGATTCCATCTATATAAAATTATAAATAGGCAAAGATAAATTATAGTGTTTAGGTTGCCTGCATTGGTGCCAAAATTATTATAAAGAAAAGCAATGAACGATTACCATAAAAGTCAGCATGTTTGGCTTTAAGGAGGAAGAATGATATTACAGCAGGAAAGGATCACATGTGGGGACCTTGGATTACTACAGATGTTTTATCTCTTGACTTCAGTGCTGGTTAAATAAGTTTTTTTTTTTTTATTAAGTCATAGCTGTGGACATTAATGCAATCATGAGCACCATACACTGGTTTTATATACAATTTGACATATTTTCATCACACAGGTTAACATAGCCTTCCTGCCATTTTCTTAGTTATTGTGTTCAGACATTATATTCTACATTTAGTAAGTTTCACATGTACCCTTGTAAGATACACCTTAGGTGTGGTCCCACCAATTACCCTCCCTTCACCCATCCTCCCTCCCCTCTCTACCTTTCCCCATATTCTTAGGTTATAATTGGGTTATAGCTTTCATATGAAAGCTATAAATTAGTTTCATAGTAGGGCTGAGTACATTGGATACTTTTTCTTCAATTCTTGAGATACTTTACTAAGAAGAATATGTTCCAGCTCCATCCATGTAAACATGAAAGAGGTAAAGTCTCTATCTTTCTTTAAGGCTGCATAATATTCCATGGTATACATATACCACAATTTATCAATCCATTTGTGGGTTGATGGACACTTGGGCTTCTTCCATGACTTAGCAATTATGAATTGGGCTGCAATAAACATTCTGGTACAAATATCTCTGTTATAATGTGATTTTTTTGTCTTCTGGGTATATACCTAGTAGAGGAATTATAGGATCGAATGGCAGGTCTATTTTTAGATTTCTAAGTGTTCTCCAAACATCTTTCCAAAAGGAACGTATTAGTTTTCATTTCCACCAGCAGTGTAGAAGTGTTCCCTTTTCTCCAAGTACATAATGATTCATGAAGCTGTATATTTATGTTTCATGTCCCTTTCACCTTTCTATATGAGTGTTAATATTTTAGAATTAATATGTTTTTACATAGAAAAATTGCATTAGTAAATTAGAAACTATATAAACTTTATATGTGTAATTGCATGATTTTATTTTTTTGGAAAAAAAATAAAAGGCCATTTGGAAAAAAATAAAGTTGAGAACCATCAGATAATAAACTTTAAAATAAATAAATGACTGAAAATGTACAAATATCCCAAATTAGGAGTAATAAGGGGGGAATCAACACAAATGCAGGAGAAATAAATTAAAATAATTATTAGAGTGTACTTTACTCAGATTTAATGATAGAATCTGAAAGAAAGACATGATTACTTAGAAAAATATAAATTACTGAAACTAACCCCAGTATAGACAGGAAATTTGAACAAGTTTATTTATTATTATGGAAAAATGCATAAAAGTTCCAAAGATTACAAACCTATATAGATACAAATTGTTTTAGATGAAAAGTTTACCATCATTTTAAGGAAGAAATCCTTCTAATGACATTTAAATTACTTAAATATCATGGTACAATAAATGAAAGAAATTTTCCAAATTACATTTTTAAAGCAGATATGCATTGTTTTAAAAGTCTGCCAAAGATGGAATAATAGGAGAAAAACTACAAACCAAACTCAGCAAATGTCTTAGAGTAAAGCAAATGCATTCCAGTGCACTGGCTTTGCTGGGTGCTTTAGGAAACATAGTGATTGACAGTTCATAGGGCCTGTCCTCAGGTAGCCTAAATTTAGGGGATCAAATTTGAAAAATGACTTTACTACATAGCAAAGTATGGTAGGGTGACCCATGTGTTACTATGGAGGCTCAAAATATAAGAACATCTTGGAAGAGCTACTCTTTGAGTTGGGCAGTGAAGAATCATGATCAAAATCCATAGTTCTGATCTTGTTCTACCCAAGTGCAAATCCCCTCTCTGGGACTTAATTATCATGTGTTAATTGCTTGTCCTGCATCAATGCTCTTCTTTAACACTGGGTGCCCTGAAGAACACAGAGTCACACTAGGTTACTCTTACAGAGACTGAGTGCCTTTCTTACATAAATGTAATAGATTGCAAACATGGCCGCAACTCATTACAGCTCCTCTCTTCAAGGGGCAGAGGCCATTTCATGTTGTTTGAAGTTAGGCTGGTCTTTTGATTTGCTTTGTCTAAAAGAATGTGGTGGAAATAGCAGTGTGCCAGTTCCATACCTACTGCTCAAGAGGCCTTGCAGTTTCCACTTGCTCTTCTTGGACTCAAGTGAACAAGCCTGGACTATCTGGCAGGAGGATGGAAGACTGTGGTCAGAGAATTGAATCATCCCAACCATCTCACCCAAACCTCAAACTTGTGAACCAAACAAGCCAAGCTTGACTTACACTAGGAATTTCCCAAAACTTATTTCCTTCTATTTGTGAGTGGATGCATTTAAAAATTATTCTGTATTCTTTAGTGACTAGCTCTGTGCAAGGCACAAAGTTGATTGATTGACTTACGTTAGCAGTTCTAATTAAGACTGTAATGCATGGAAAAGCTATTCAAGTATGAGATAGAAATCTATATACTACAGTGATGAATGTAGGGTTTAGAGTAAGACATTTTGGCTTCTAGAGATTTAGCTCTTGCACCATTATATGAGGGAATAGAGTTGGGTCTCTAGGGTCCCATTGGGTCCAATATGCTCTAAATAACTCTAATTCAAGCATCTCCTCTAGTGCTCATTCACTTTACAAGTCCTCTTGGTACTAAAGTCAATAGCAGTTCTTTACTATAACAGAAAATAATTTCTATCTTTAAATTTATGATATTTTATTTAGTGTTAATTATGCTAATTATACACATGCCAGAAATTTACATTCAATGTATAAAGGAGACTATTCAGATATAAAAAGTTTATCACTTATTAATGAATTATTCCCATAACTCAGATATAAATAATGTTAAAAGTGTTAACAGTGTATTCTTATCTCTAATTATGTATGTACTCAAAAATAGAATTGTGATGGGCGGTGCCTGTGGCGTAGGGAGTGGGCCCCGTATACTGGAGGTGGCGGGTTCAAACCAAGCCCCAGCCAAAAACTGCAAAAAAAAAAAAAAAAAAAGAATTGTGATTTTATGTGCATATTGTCCTACCAATTGATATTTCTGTGTCAAAATATACATTGGTCTATACATAGAATGGCACTATACATAATTTATTGATCTGACCATCTACAGTTATCCATCTGAGCTATTGTCAGTTTTCACTTATGAACAATGTTGTGGCAGAACTGAATTCCCTAAAATTGGGAAATAAATGTTTGAAAAGCAGAGCACTAAACAGAGCTTTTAGCAAGGATACTGTACAAATGATAAAAAAATAGATCTATATTTTTATATGCTTCATTTCGGAGTTATGTGTTAGCCACAGTTTCCTAAATTTATATTGGAAGTGGGACATTGAAAATTCTAAAGGCAATAAAAGTGTCTAGACCTCCTACTGAATCTAATTAAAATGAGGGTCTCCAGGGCAATCTTTAGATGCACAGCTAGCAAAAGCTTGCAAAGATAGCATTTGTCTAGTATATTTGTTTATTGACCTAATTAGAAAAGTGCAAGAGAACCTCATTCCCATTAGCTTAGATGATGAGAGGTCTCAAAATGCTAAAACATATTCTGAGAGCAATAAAATAAGCATCTAGAGAAATAATCTCTTGCTTCATTTCCAGACAGGCAACAGAATTTCATTTTAGCCACAAAGGAAGATTTGGAATTCCATTAGAAATGATGTGAGCAGGAGCTCTCCTGGAGGAGAAAGCACAAAATCTGAACACACATAGACTGGGTAATAAGCACGTGTCATGCACTTGTGTCCCAGCTGTTGCAAGTTGTCCCCTGCCATACCCTGCAGATCTTTTGTTCCCTTCTATGAAATTTTCTTGACTCTAAAAAATTTTGTCCATCTTATATATACCAGGTTAAAGTTGTTATTATAATACCTTGAGTCAGGTATCATATGATTAAAATATGATTTTAAGTTAGACCTGACACATCTATCTCTTCTCTTTTTATTTTTTTTCCCATCTCTTTTCTTATCTGTTTCTTCCACTAGAGTATGAGATCATTGAGAGCAACATCTACATGTTATTTTGCTTTGACTTCATCTGGCACTTTGGAATCATAATAGTTGTTACTATGTATCAGGCATTGGGCTAAACAATTTACATATAAGACAAGTTAATTAGTTAATCTTTTTCTTCCTGTAGTTCTTTCCACATTTTTGGTTATCAGGGAGTAATCAGCATTTGTGTTTCTCTACCTTATGGATTTTTGCAGGGAAGAAAGTAGATGTTGTAGATATAATTAGGTTTTCTTAGTGATTAAGATTGGGGAGCAAGTACCTATTGTCTTCTGGTGAGGTAAGAGAGGGAAGTGATTATGAGGCAGAAAAAGGAAGACAGACAGTAACACACCCCTCCCCCAGACTGCAACTATTGAAGATAAACGAAAGGTCTAGGTTTCTGGAATATGAGATACTTAGTTGTAAACCCAGGAAAATCTTTGTCAAACTTGCATGAGTTGGTCACCCTACATGAAGTGGTGACAGTGCTCTTAGAGAAGGCAAGGCCTTTAGTGGGAGAGTCTCTCATGTGCACCTGGATAGAGAAGTGATTCCAGGTATAGGTGCTCCTAAACTTGCCAAAGATTCTCTTGCCCCAATTGCAATCCAGTAATAGCAGAGATGTTAGATCTGAAGATGCAATTAAGTCTGTGACAACAGGCATTTCAGCCAAAACCAGTGTAGAAGATTAGAGAAATCCCTGATGTGTTGGTGTTACCAACTACTTACTGTCACCAACTACTTATTGGGTTCCTGTGCCAGGTAGTGTGTGATGAACTGGGTTACAGTTAGCCAAAAGGAATCATGAAAATAGAGGATGGCTAACAAGCTGTTGCCTTTAAGAAACTAAAGAAGACAAAATGAAATTTACATTTGTACCCAAAATGGGATACACCAGGACATAGTCAATAGGAAAGAAGGTCTGGATGCCATCCTGGATATGATGATGTGGGTGGGTAGAGGTGAACACACATCTGTGAGATCATGTGCGAGAAAATAAGGGAAGCTAGAGCAGACTCAAGACTTCCTCAGGGAGCTTGCAATTTGATGGGAATTATACTACACATACCCATCAATGACTTAGGGTGATGCCACAGCAGCAGATGCAGTTCAAATTGATGAGAGAAGGGAAGAACGGAAGTCCTCAGGGTGTGAGACAGAACCATTGTAACAATGTGAAATGAGTGTGTCTCAGTAGAGGGAAGTTTTGAATCAAGAGGTTGTAGGTGGATAGAAGGAGATTGGTAATAAAAGTGAAAGTAAACTCTGAAACTCCCAAGGTGAAAGTAAATTGAATGGACAGCTTTCATGTGGTGTAGCAGCCTTCCTTCCCTAGAGGTATACTTGGACAGAAGAAATGAATCTGTGGGAAGGGTTGCAGAGGAATGGGACTAACATGCTGAGGCCTCTGTAAATTTTGTTCCTAACCACAGGCACCATCTTCCTTCTCACTTACCAGGGCTATTTCCTTTAAATTTTGCTTTGAAGACGGTGGCTCCAAATTTTAAATACTTTCTTTAGTTAGAACAACTACCATTATTTTTTGTCCTGTTTTATAGATTCTCATCAGTTTTGTTGAGGTTCCAGATAAGATGTTTGGAATCTACTAAAAGTGTCTGAAATTCACCACAATGGTCAATGTCTATATAGTCCTTGGTGTAGAAAGAGCTTCTGGTCCCCTAATACAGAGCCTGTTCAAGGGAGATACACAGTAACCATCCTGGGAGTGAAGTGGACAGGCCAAACTAAGCACCCTGGACTCTATGAGGAGTCAGGCATGGGGCTTGCTCGGTCACTTTAAAAATAGTGGTCACGCTTCTTAAAGTTTTTAATAAGGTAGAACAGTATTGTTCTTTGCTAGAACTTGTCATAAATGAGGTTTGCCTCTAAAATGTGTTTCTTCCTCATGAACTATCAGCAGGAATGGGATTCCTGCCGGGAAGTTCTCAGGATCTGACAGGGACTAACAGTTGTGTCAGGAGAACTCTTCCTTTAATGATAATACTATTGTAATCATGTTGTATTTGTTTAAGGAAAATACCCAGAGACTCACTGAACTGAATCACAGAAAAGTTTCCTACAGACCTTAGAACTGCAGCCTTTTCTCCCATCTCCCCAAATTCTCTTTCAAACCTAAGCAAACCAACAGTGTGTATGTACGTAATAGTTCAAAGATGGAAAAGTAAAAGTATGTAAACAAATACCCTCCTGTGATGTTCTCATTAGCTGCTCTCATTAGGGCAAAGTGAACTGCTCCCATCTTTGAGGTCTCATTTCTTAGCATTCCTGCCTCTGCAAGGTCCTTCTCACACTGTAGGACTTAACAAGTTTTTTTTAAGTTCTGTCTCCTACACTGACCTGTGCTTCCTGTAGGGCAGTGATTTTCAACTGAGCCAAGAGAAGTGTGCAGCAAAAAATTTAAAGGTGATTAATTAAATAATTTTTGAAAGAAGTTCAAAGCACAGTCAATATATTCTTTTTTTAACTCTTTTTTTTTTTTTTGATCAACATAGTTTAAGTAAACCACAGAAGTTTAACTATAGGTTAAAGTGTGCTGTGAGATGGATATTTAAAAATTACCCTGGTTGATAGACAATTTCCTATGTTATCCTATATTGTTGTAAATCCATTCAAATACCCTGAGAAGTAAACATTGTGTAGAATCACAGTTCAGAGCTATTTGGGAGTTTGAGCAAGGAATGATGTAGAGCAGAGACTGACCCCATGCCTATCCCTCTTCAAGGCCTCACCTCCTTCCAAACTCCCAAGGCCCTATTTTACCCACTTTTATTCTCAGTGTTCTTGCCTAAATTCATAGAGGTTGGCAGGGAGTTAAAATGCATTGTGTCTGGATTTCTGTGAGAAGTAGGTGTATAGATCAGTGTTGAAGAGGATATTTGACAATGCAGAAAGTTAGAAGAGCCTCCACTGAGAAGGGGAGATGGAATGGAGTAGGAAATTGTAGACAGAAGGGTCAGTATCTTTGATTTTGGAAACTCCGTGTTTGGAAGGCCCAGTCTGAGCAGTTGTATGATTTTCTGTAACAGCACTCCATAGCCCAGGGCAGGCATCATCATGGAGACAAGGGTGTGTTGGTAGATGTGACTGAAGGGCAGGGCTTGAGGGAATTCATGGCACATGTAAGATGGTGGGGGAAGTGGTGGCACCTGAGGTCTAATCTTTATAGGGAAGTAAGTGAAAGTGGGATGGGCTTGAGGGAGCGGGAGGAAGTTAGTACAGTGAGCCTTAGAAACTGAGTGATGAAATTAGGTGATTAGGTTCATACTTCAGGATTTCAAGACTACATTGAGGTGATGAGAAGGCCAAGACTGGGTGTTTGTGTCTAAAGAGGGACAAATGGGAGGTTATAGGAATTGAGTCACTTGAGGAACAGAGGAGTCAGACTCTTATTGTTGTCATCCAGGTAAACATCAAAGTCACTTATGATGATGTCGGGACATGGATGGACAAAGGGGACTGCAAACCAGGTGAAAAATTCTTCACTGGATGAAGAGGCTGACTATTAGTTTGTTCAGAAACAGGAGGAGTGGAGGTCAATTGTCCAAGTATCTAAAAACAAAGAGGAGCTGATATTTTAAATAAAAATAGCTTTAGAATGTAACATGATACTGATCATTCCTCTGACTTTTAACTTGAAGAGCTATGAAAGAAGTAAACAATGTCCTCTCAAGAGTGGTAAGCAGATAAATGACTAGGTTTGAATGAAGGGAGCAACACCGGGGTGAAAAAGGCAAGAATAAACCCAGAGATAATACAGAAAGAGGCTTTGTATCTGATTGGATGGGAAGTGAGGATAGTGACAGACTCTAACTAGAAAGTGAGTGTTGGTATTTCCAGACATCAGGAACACCTGGGGAAGGACAGGTAGGAATCAATATATCCTTTAGGGTTTGGTCAGGAAAACAGGGTCATTACAAGCACTTCAGGCAGAAGGCACTTTGCAGAGTCATTAGAACTCATTGAAATCTGACAGGAGTAAGGGAAATTCTGGAAGCAGGGGGGAATAAGATGAGAGAGAGGCAGGTAAGAGAGACAGGCACCAAGTCAGCCTGGGCACTAACACACAGGAACTGGAGTGCTAGAAATTTCAAGAAACCATGGAAGTGGAGTCATAAAGGGAGCTTGTGGAGAAGTTTGTGGAAGTTCAGCCTCTATGGACACAGCCACCTCTGCAAAAGCGGCATCTGTGTAAGCCTGAAGTCCAGGACCCAGGACTGGGGTTGAGCCCTCTGCTGGTCTGTTGGGGGTAGTGTTGGGAAGATGAGCTGGACACAGAGCAGGCCTAGAGGAAGGATGCACTGTGGCCCACCAGCTCCCTCCCCACATCTGCTCTTCCCCATGTCTGACCACCATGTCTGATCTTCTCAGTGTGACCGTTGGTTGTGAACAATTTTGATAAATGTATCTGAAGCTTAGGAAATAAATCTGCACTTGAAAAACAGATGGCGTCATGGATCAGCAGACAAACCACAAAAGACTGAGGGCAGACTGAGCGTCTAGAGAGGTGGGAGGAACCAACTTGGTTCACCAAGCAGAACCGAGGAGACAGAGTCAAGGAGGAGCCTGCTTTTAGCACAGCCATGCTCAGAGAGGTTTAGTGAGACAAGAGGCTTGCAGTATATGAAAGAAAATTGTTAGCCAGGCACATTTCTGCTCAGAAGTGGTGGTGACTACTTGAGAGTAGTGGTGACTACTCCTATTCTGGTTTGAAACTCCCAGCAGAATTTTTTTTAGAATTCAAATGGGGCATGAGCTTGCTAAGAAAAAAGGCAGCAGTATGGGTTATCTAGACCAACTGAAGTCACTATAAATTTGTTTCTGATAAAAAAAGCATTCAAAAACATGGCCTGTTCCTTTCCTTTCTTATAAAAGTCAATTGTTCTTCGTTATGTTAAGAATCTGTTAAAATCTTTAAACCACATTTTTTAGTTAAATTAGACAAATATACATATAAATGCAGAGAATATGATTTTTCATACCCATAATATTCCTCTACTTAATTATGCCATTTAGAACATTTAGTTCTAAAATAAGAAAGCACTAAGTATTTATATGAATGGGTTTCGTAGACTTTGAAAATCTCATTTTGGGTACAGTGTATTTAATAAAATGTGCTCAATGATGTAATGAAATCCACAAGTTTCTTCTTTTCCTGTTTGATTCTAATTTGAACTTTTTCTTTCCTCTGTTTGTTATTTCATATTTTTAATAATAGCACAGAGACTCTGCAATTCAGTTATTTTAAAATCTTATAAACAGAAAACACCTTACAATAAAAAACAAAATATGAAGCTTCTGGTGCTACAAATTGTTCTTCAGAGCTTCTAGAGAGAAATGACAGAGATTTGCTATTTGTAGAATAAGATTTCTTTTAAAAAGTTTTTATTTTATTTCCAAATATTATGGGGTACACACATTTGAGTTTCATAATTTGCTTTTGTATAGATTGAGTCAAAGTTGTAGGTGTGACTTACACTCAGATGGTGTGCACTGAGTCCATGAGGCATGACTTCATCCATCCCTTCCTTCCTTTTGCCCCCTCTTGATTTTCAGGGAGTTTTACTTCCATGTTTGCATGTAAGTGTTGGTTGATTTGTTCCAATTTAATATTGAGTACATGTGGTGTTTGTTTTTCCATTCTTATGATACTTCACTTAGAAGAATGGTCTCCAGATCCACTTAGGTTGTCACAAAAGATGCTAGCTCACCATTTTTTATGGCTAAGTAGCCATGGTATGTATGTATACATATATTACAATTGATTATACATTCATGTGTTGGTGGGCACTTGAGTTTCTTCCACATATTTGTAATTTGTGAATTGTGCTGCTATAAACATTGACTGCAAGTGTCCTTTTCATAAAATGACCTTTTTTCCTTTGGGTATCAACCCAGAAATGGGATTGCTAGATCAAATGGTGGGTCTACTTTAAGTTCCATTCGACTTTCCATAGAGGTTGCACTAGTCTGCAGTCTCACCAGCAGTGTAAGAGTAAGTGGTCCTCTCTCTCCACCCCTTGAGATAGTATGCTGCCCTCTCATCTGCCTTCCACCTCAGGGCCCTCTGCCTTACTGATGTCCAGGAAACTTCCTCTCACATGTTTATTATACCTGGTATAGTTCCAGAAATGTAGTAAATTCTTAATATGTGTTAGCTCTTCTACATATAGTAATTTCACTTTATTTATTTTATACATTCAAATTTGTCTATAGATCTTCTCTCCTTCCTTCTTTAACAGGGGATTATAATGACAATATTAACTGTTTTTACAGAAGTTTATTAGTTTCTTAGTTGTAAAAATTAAGTATAAAAATATATCTATGCATATGTTTGTAATTTACAAATCTGGCTTTTTGTTATTTTTGCCTATCTTAAAATATAATAAATGTAAAATATGACTGATAAAATTAAAATCCTTTTTATACCCCTTCAGTTCTATGTCTTCTTAAATTTATGATATGCGTATCATACAGCAGATTTCCATACATAAGATACTTTGTTGCTGGGATATCCATTTTTACCTATTGATCCAGATCCACTTAGCCATTTCTACATTGGTACTACTACGTTTTAGTTAATATACCTTTATTATAAGTCTTGATATTTTACTATTCCTGCTTTTTTGTTTTTTTTACATTTCTTAGCATTGAATTGCTACTTCTGGGCACTTGGAATTGGTGATATTAAATCTTGATGAATTTGGGGAAAATTTATATCTTTACAATATTAAATCATTTCATTCATAAACACACATGCTTCTCCACTTACATATTTCATCTATCTTTTATTTCCTACAAAAATACTCAATAGTTTCTCCATAAAGATCATATTTATCTTTTATTAGGTTATTCTCCAAAATCTTAGGTTTTTTTCTTCTTATTAAAAATGAGAACTTTATAAAATTCACCATTGGCTAATCATTGTGGATAGGAATGTTATTAATTTTTCTAAATCATCTTGCATCAAGAAACTCATTTGTTGATTCTTACACTTTTTTCTATGTGTACACAACACAACATCTACACATGATTATTTTGCCTTTTCCTTTGTAATCCTTGTACCTCTTGCTCCTCTGACCTCGCTGCCCCTGTCTTAACTGAATTTATTACTGATATTTCAAATTGTGCTATTTTCTAATCCTTAAGTTTGATGTCTTTCATACTTTTGCAATCTGAGGACTGTTGCTCATGCACTTTATAATTTTTATCTGTGAGTTCATTTTTAACAGGAGTCTTCTCTTTGGTGTAAGTTAAATTTTTTTTAGCTTATAGAAATATTTCTAGAGGCAATTCCTGAATTACTTTTCCTCTAGTTGTTGTGGTTTATAGGTTCTGGGAATGTTTTTGCATCAGTTTCTTTGTGTTTTCACAACAAAAGTATTTGAGATTTTGTGTCTCCATTATTCCAAGCTACCATCTAGGGGCTTTACTTTCTTGTCAATTCCCCTTTTTCTACCTATGTCACAGGGTCATCAACAACTTGTAGGTCTTATATGTGGGCTAATTATGTAAACTTTTAGAAACATATTGCCATTGCTCCAAAATTTATGCAGTCAGGTAGTGACTCCTGACTGAATGAATCCCTGTTAACTGTCATATCCCCACAGCTGGCCTGGGGATACTTGATTTGGTTACTCTGACAGACCACACAATTTGAGCTTTACTCATAACTGAAAGGTTTTTCCTCTAATTTTTTTTCATTAACAAAATGTGCGTTCTAAGTTTTGAGCCTGAATTTAAAAATTTATTTCATTAGTACATGCATGTATCTGTGTTTTTTTTTTTTTTTTTTTTTTGTAGAGACAGAGTCTCACTGTACCGCCCTCGGGTAGAGTGCCGTGGTGTCACACGGCTCACAGCAACCTCTAACTCTTGGGCTTACGCGATTCTCTTGCCTCAGCCTCCCGAGCAGCTGGGACTACAGGCGCTTGCCGCAACGCCCGGCTATTTTTCTGTTGCAGTTTGGCCAGGGCTGGGTTTGAACCCGCCACCCTCGGCATATGGGGCCGGCGCCCTACTCACTGAGCCACAGGCGCCACCCTGTATCTGTGTTTTTATGTGTACATTCTTTTGGAGATATAGTCTATCAAACCTTAGTTCTCTTGAGTTTTCTTTACCTATGTATGTGGGGCACTATGAAATTTTAGAGATAGACTATGTTATGGTCCATTATCTCACTTCCAATAAGCACAGTTGACAGCATCCTTTCTGATTCACCTGTACAAGTTTCACCTTGCTTGGCTTATTGGTGTTGCTGGGAGGGCTTCATTTGCTTCATCTGCATGGATTTTATGTGTCTTGATTTTTGTGTATCTCATATTTATAAAATAACTCAAAAGCATAAAATAAAGGATGACAATTGGAATTAGGTAAACAGATTTTATAGTGTTTGAAGTTACATAAAAACTCAGTTCTCCTAAGTACTTGGTGCTTTCTCTTTAAAATGTTGTTCATAATATTCCTCCCTTATATCTACACATTAGGCAAAATACTGTTAAAGGTAAAGTGCATCTCATCATGGTTTTAATTTATATTTCCCTGATAATTAGTGAAGCATATTTTTCATATGTTACTTATCAAAAGATGTTCATATTTTTTGCATATTTTCAATGGCCATATTTTTTATGCTAATTTGAGTTCCTTGTATTTGTAGGATATTAATCTTTTGAATATACAGTTTTAAAATATTTTCTTTCATTCTATAGGTTGTCAGTTTACTCTGTTGATTATCCCTTTAGCTTAATTAAATCCATTTATTTATTTTTGCTTTGGTTGAATTTGCTTTTGGGGTCTTAGTCATAAATTCTTTGCCTAGGTCAATGTCCAAAGAGTGTTTCATATGTTTTCTTCTGGAATTTTTTTTTTCTTTGAGACAGAGTCTCACTCTGTGCCCTGAGTAGAGTGCCGTGACAGGATAGCCCTCTGCAACCTCGAATTCTTGGGCTCAAGTGATCCTCTTGACTCAGCCTCCCAAGTAGCTGGCACTACAAGCTCCTGCCACAATGACTGGCTAGTTTTTCTATTTTTAGTAGAAATGGGGTCTTGCTCTTGCTAAGGTTAGTCTTGAACTCCTCAGCTTAGGCAATCCTCAGAGTATTAGGATTATAGGTGTGAGCTACCATGCCTGGCCTTCTTCTGCAATTTTTATTGTTTCAGGTCTTACATTTAATTCTTTACTCCATGTTGGGTTAATTTTTGTGTATGGTGAGATAGAGATTCAGTTTCATTCTTCTGAATGTGGCTTTCCAAATTTCCTAGCATCATTTATTGAATAGGGCACCCTTTCTCCAGTGTATGTCGTTGTTTCTCAAAGATTAGTTGGTTGTAGGTGCATGGTTTTATTTCTGGGCACTCTATTCTGTTCCATTGTTCCACTGTCCACTGTCTACTTTTATGCCAGTACCTTGCTTTTTTGGTTACTGAATCCTTGTAATATAATTTGAAGATGGGTAATGTGATGTCTCCAGATTTGTTCTCTTACTTATGATTGTTTTGGCTATTTAGGCTTTTTTTGATTCGACATGAAATTTAGAATTGTTTTTTTTTCTAATTCCATAAAAAATTATATTGCCATTTTGATGCAAATTGCATTGAATCTATAAATTACTTTGGGCAATATGGATATTTTAACAATATTGCTTCTTCCAATCCATGAGCATGGGCTATTTTTACTTATTTCTGTCATCACATGGTTTCTTTCATCAATGTTTTGTATTTCTCCTTGTAGAAATCTTTCACTTCCTTAGTTAAGTGTATTTATAGGTAGTTTTTTTCAGCTGTTATAAATGGTATTGAGTATTTAATTTGATTCTCAGCTTGACTCTGGTTAGTACATAGAAATGCTACTGATTTGTATACATTAATTTTACAATCTGAGACTTTACTGAATTTATTTATCAACTGTAAGTGTCTTTGGAGGAGTATTTAAGATTTTCTAGATGTAATACTATGTCATCAACAAAACAGGGATATTTTAACCTCCTTCTCTCTGATTGGATGTCATTTATTTCTTTCTCTTACTGATTTCTCTGACTAGGACTTCTAGTACTGTATAAATGGAAATGGTGAAGGGGGCCACTTTACACCTATCAGAACGGACATCTCTAAACTATATAAAAAAAAAATTCAGTAGATTTTGGCATGAATACAGATAAATGAGAAACCTTATGCACTTTTGGTGGGGATGTAAATTAGTACAACCTCTATAGAAAATAGTATGGTGATTCCTCAGAAAACTGAAAGTAGCACTACCATTTCATCTAGTAATCCCACTACTGAGTATTTACCCAAAGGAGAAAATAAATCATTATATCAAAAGTACATGTAAACTCATATGTTTATGGCAGCACAACTCACAATTGCAAAGATAAGGAACAACCTAAATGCCCATCAACTGAAAAGTGGATAAAGAAAATGTGTACACATACACATATACATACACACACTGTGGAATGTTATACAACTTTAAAAAGAATGAAACGATGTCTTTCATAGGAAGTTAAATGGAATTGGAAGCCATTATCCTAAGATCCTGAGTGAAGTATCTCAGGAATAAAAAAGCCAAACCAAAAAACCACTTATAAGTGGGAGCTGAATGAAGTATACATGGTCATACAGAATGGTTTTATAAGAGACTTTGGAGACATAGAAGGAAGGAGTAATGAGAGAAAGGTCAGGGATCAAAAATCACCTATTAGACATAATGTATGCTAGTTGGATGAACGGTACACTAATAGGCCTGGCTTCATACATATGCAACTCGTACATGTAACAAAAAAATCACCTGTACCTCCTAAATCTATTGAAATTTATATAAAAAAAAAAAGACTGAAAAATTGGTTAATGGTTACAATTTACAGTATTTGGTTGATGGTTATGCCATAAGCCCAGACTCCACAACTGTGTACTACATGTATGCAACAAGGCTATACTGTACCCTCTAAATCTATAAAAATAAAAATTTAGGAAAAAAAAGAAAATACAACAATGATACTTTATGAAGAGGTGTTATACATTTGGCCATTCAGATTCTTTCAGAGAAAGGATACTTTGGTAAAATAAGTTGGTTCTGCTAAAAAATGCTTATATCATTCTTATTTAGAAAATGAATTTTTAATACATGTTTGAAATATGTATTTAATGAGTTTATTGAGGATGGAATCTTGGAAAGGAATTCATAGCAGAGGCAATAACTACTCTGGGGGTGGGGAGAACTTGTAACTGAGGAAGAGCCTTATGATGCTCCTCTTTCTTAGAATTTTCTGATTATTTTAGTTTTTTATGTATTATGTTTTCTAATATTTAAAGGAAAATTGAATGTTTTCTCCTTTTGCCAAAATATAAGAGAAAAAAGCATCAAACCCTTTGCTTCCTATCTTTTTCACACAGAGAAACAGAGACTGTAGGGCTGCTTTCTACCCATTCTGGGAAAACCCTGGGAAGGTCTTGTCTGGCTACATCCTTGCATTGTGAAAGAGTCCTATATGGTCTATTAGATGCCTCAAGTTTATCCCAGCTTTCGGAATTCAAGCAAATATCTTCCATTCATTGAGATTCTATTGTAATCGTATCATTTCATGAGACTAAAAGCCTAGCAATGTAGTACAGGGGCCAGTCTGCAAGGAGGAACCACACTGCAGTGGCGAGCAGCCTTCTTTTCAATATTTGGGTTGTTATTTTTGTTCTAATTGAAAATCAGTTGATTAAGTGTGGAGAGATCTCACAACAACAGAATAAGGGGGCAAAAGAAGTAATAAAGTTTCTTGTTGAGAGAAGAAATAAGAATAAAGAAGGAACTTTATTACCTCTTTTATAGATTTCTACAAGGAGAACTACAATAAAGAAGATCACCATGCTTAGCTTAGCTATTTTACCATTAATGAATGTAATAGGTTCATGGCCTATGAAGCAGTGTACTAAGGTGGGAAGGGTGTAGGTCCTGGAGTCTGATGGACCTGACTCAGATCATTATGGATAAATAGTGGGTATGAACCCATCCTTGGTGATTCCTTGTTAGTGTTTAAGATAATGCTTGTCCACCATGCAGCACATTGCTCATCTTCAATAAAGGTTGGATCTGTTTATATTTCCTGGTATTTACAGAGAAAAAAAAATCGAACAAGCACATACTTGAACAACAACAACAAAAAAAATGAGCAATTCTTACCTTCCAATACAAATAACCACTAAAGTTAGCAGATTGTAATCCAGGAATAATTTTGGACAAAAGGAGAATGATCTTCCTCTAGAAACAAGATTACTCATTTTTTTGTCTTAAAATAAAAATCTTTGTAAATAATGTGTACTCTTTATTCACTTTACACACTTATGAATAAAAAAAGGGAACTAAAACTCCAAGGTTCTTTCAGAAAATGGAAATTCAAAAATAATTTTAAAAGTTCACTAGCAGAAACAACAGGTATTGCCTAAGAGTTTTATAGTGTTTCTCCTTAGATGGAGGTGGGGCAGGAAAAGAAAAAGACCAGGATATTTAAAGACTTGATGCATAATTTATGTGCAGGACTATTTTTGCAGACTGTTGTAATAGCAAAGGAGATGGGAAGGCATCAGCAAAAATCAAATGAAAGTGGAGCTTTGATTTATCTCAAAATAAGTCCCTCCATGAATTCAATGGTTCTTCTCTCAACAATTATAGGAAGGTGTGGCTATTTAAAAACCTTACAGAATTGGTGGGGAAAAAAATGAGACAAAACTCCTTTCCCCTTCAAATGAGGTCATTATAAATGTCAGCATTCCTGCCAGCATCGGCAATCAGCCTTTGGAGTTGAAACTTCTTGAAGCAGGACTCTGGAGTGCTTTGTTCTAAGAGCTAAAGTTTGATTGGTGCTGTACACTGACTTATACATTGGTCTCCATGAAAGATTTGAGTCAGACTGTGTTATGGTCCATTATTTCAATTCCAAGAAACACAGTTGACAGGATCCTTTCTGACCCACCTTTGCCTTCTTCAACTCACTTGGCTTGTTGTTGTTGCTGGGAGGGCTTCATTTGTTCCTGTCCATGGATTTTACATTTCTTGATTTTTCCATATCTTAAAGCTTTCCTAATGATCCGCATATGTAATATCACACGTAATTTGTTGGCAATTATGAAGTTATTCAGTGAGTTTAAAAAAATAGTCCATAATTTATCTTTCTTGTGATGCAATAAATGAGTTATAATGGGGATTGAAAGCAAAGAATACTTGTTTAGTACCTGATGTGTGCCAGGATGTGGGCATTGTCTTCTGGAGCTTATGTTCTGCCCCTGGAAGACAGATAATAAGCAAGTACACAGCTCTGTTAATAAGATAATTTTAGCAATTGATAAGTTCCATAAGGCCATTAAAATTGGGAAATAAGATGGATTGTGCCTTTAGCCAGGGCAGACAGAGAGCTCCCTATGGAAGGGGGCTCCTAAGCCCAGTTTTGCATTATGAGAAGAAAGGAAGTAGGGCATAAGGAGAATTCCTGCAGGACATGGCAGTTCTGAACACTGTTAGACCAGAATAAGCCTGACATGTTCTTGGGACTGAAAGTAGACCACTGGGTAGGAGCATGTGGGAGAATGGAGCAGGTAATAGGCAATTAGGTCAGAGAGCAAGTGTCTCTACTTGTCTAAGCAATACAAATATACACATGTCTGGATTTTAAGGGTATAGCATGGTGTTTATATACTAAATAACTCGGGGAAGCTGGTGGGCATGTGAAAGATTTTACATGTGATTAAGTAATAATGTTTCCAACCCAATTAAAGTGGAAAAATATAACCGACAGTGTACATATCTATTTGAGAATAATTTCTTGTTTGATTTTCTAAATCACCCTTGTTTTCCAGGGCATGTATTAAGACTCACTAAGGTTAAAGAACTGTCCTAAAGGTCAGAAAGCCATGGTCATATTGCCCCTCATAAACAGTGGCTACATCACATAGAACAGTGTCCCCTGGACACAGCTCATTCATGAAAAAATATTTGGCATTAGCTGAAATGACCTTACAATGTTTGAGAGCAAGAACAGTGTTAGAAAGCAATTTGACCACACATTTTAACAGTTATAAAAATGTTCAGTTCTGGGGCAGTGCCTGTGGCTCAGTGAGTAGGGCGCCGGCCCCATTTACCAAGGGTATCAGGTTCAAACCTGGCCTTGGTCAAACTGCAACAATAACAACAAAAGAAAGTTCAGTTCTTTGACCCCCAAATTTTACTGTTTGGAATATAATTTTTTTTAGTTTAAGAGCATTATTTACACATGAATAGATTATTCATGGCACTATCTATAATGTATGAAAATAGAACAAAGTTGAGTATCTCCCCAAAAGGGCAAATTGTGGATTACTCAGGAAACAGGTTCTTGATGAATTGTTGTGCTGACATTTAAATTAATCCTCATGATGATGGTATAGCTTCATGAAAAATTACCTAAAATGTGACATTTAAGTGAATAAAAGAGACTAGGAAAGAGTCAGGCTAATCTTAAAAGCATTTAAAAAGTTGTATTAGCACATTTAGAAAGACTAGGAATGAGTGACATATTAAAAGGGGTGGTTGTACCTATGTTGCCATTTCATGAATTTTATTTTAATATTTTTCCTTCCTTTTATTCTTGTAGTAAGTAAAGTACAGTTTAGCAGATAATTTGTTTGGATACCTGCTTTCATCTTGGATGTTTACAGTGACATACCCTCCTATCTGTCCTACCTTCTGTTTACTGGTCACTCTTGTTCTGAGCTGTGGGGAAAGAGCAGAAGAGACAGCAAGGAAGGGGATCAGGGGAATTTCTGCATGATCTGCTTTTGCTCAGGATCATGAAAGGGTGCTGGTGACAAAAGACCCTGTCCTCCTGATGCGTGTTCTCATCTGTGTCCAGAGGATGATTCTTTCCTTGAAGTGGGTAGGGAGATGATATTGTGGTGAATAGTTAGCCTGAAGTTGTCCTGAAGTACAGAATCTTCCATCTGTAGCATTGGAAGAAATAAAGCTCAATTTGGAGGAAATGACAGAGGCAATTCAATGAGCCAGCAGAAAGGCCATGGGAGAGGTTTCTTCAGCATAGAAGCACCAAAAATAATTGCACTTCCTCTTGTTATCTAGTTCATAGTTATAGGTCCCAGAGGGATGAGTGATTTAAAAACTCCCACAAAATCCCTAATGCTCCGAATGCCTCACTTGTAATTGTTAGCAGATTTAGCTTCCTAATAAGCTTTCCACTGAAATTTCCATGAAAATACATATACATAGACAAAATATTGCAGTGACACTGGTAGTAAAGGGATGGGTTACATACTCATAAATGTTTCCTCAAAGAATTGAGAAATGTTGGCAGCTCACTCACTCTTAAACATCTTTAAATGTATCAAGGCAAGTGAAAATGAGGAAGGGATTTCACATCACTCGTGGTATATCCTCACAATAGGAACGCAGGGTCTGTGCTGCCGAGTAGATATTTTGAGTGAATATCCTCCCTGCTCCCTAGGCAGCTCCCTGAGTCATCTACTGGGCATTTAATCCATCCCCATGCTCTTCCCTGGGTCAGCAGCACCACTCAACATTATCTTTTAGGCTTATAACTCTCAGGAATGTAATGAAACTAGTTACTCCTTCTTTTCACCATCAGTTACATACACAAAATATTAAGTGAGTAAATAGCAAAAACAAAACAAAACAAACACAAAACTAAACCAAAATCAGCATTTAAGTTTCTGATCAGTAGACCTAGCATTTCTGAACCAAAATCTTGTTACTAAGAAGGAGTTTATTTATTCTAGCACATTCCATGTCAGCATGGAAGTAGTGGAATTATGGTATCATTAAAATGCATTTTATAAAGCATTTATTGATGTCTCAGGATATAATGGGAGTAGTTTTGCAATTGCAGAAACTTACCCAGAAATTACTCTCCTCTAAGGCTTAATGAATATGAGAATTAAAATTATATATTTAAAGTAATATAATTTTATATTATAAATTTATAACTGAAAGTATTATATATGTTATATATTACATGTGCATGTATATGCCTCCTCAAGATTTCAGTAACTAATACCAATACTTTCATTTCACTTTCCTGTAAGTTTTTTTAGTATATTCCATTACAGCATGATATTTGATATTTAAAAGTTATTTTCATGCTCTGCCTGTACTTTAATTGATAGGTTTCCAGTTCTCCATGTGGAAATTTCATTTCATGTCAGGACTTTGGACTCAGAGGTTTTGCTGCTTCAGAATATAGCCTCCTTTGGGAGTTGTGAGTCAATATAGTAAAGCCAAGTGGGACATAAGTTCAAGTTATTTTCTGGAAAAACCAAACCACACAAGAAAACATTTTTTTGACTTTCAGAACTTTCTCTCATGAAATTAAACCATGTGGCATATTAGAGTCTTTACTTAGTGTATTTTCTGTTTAAGACAAATTTAACTAATAAAAAGGACTATGTAACACTTTGGAGATAATTTATTCTTGACTTTGTCTCACCTCCACGGCTGCTAAGACAGACACATTCCTCTTGGTGGAACCTGAAGGGAGGGCATAGCATTCAGATGCAAAAGAAAATAAAAGACACTATTTTAACAACATATATCATTAATTCATTGGTAATTTATTACAACAGGCATGTGTACAAATTTTACCTGAGGGATAGTAAGGCAAGGTACTCCTTAGTTTCTAAACCCACAGTGTTCTAATTGTAGAAGCTTCACTCCACGGTTTGACATCTCACCCTTTGCCTTTGTGTGACTTCAAAGCAATTTGGAAAATGAAGTCAGCCTCTACTCTTTCTTTAATAGAAAACTATTAAGATAGTGTTAAAAATATCAATTTAGGCATATAAAATGTGTGGGAATAGTTAGATAACAAATATAAAATGCTTAATATTTAGAAATGCTTATAAAATAAAATATCTTTGAAATATTTAAGGGCTGAATAAAAGTGCACAGTTTCCTTCATGAATCTACAGAACCATTTTTAAGAAATATTCATCTATGGAATAAAAAGTAAAATAAAAATAAACACATAATTATAAAACTCTCAAGATAAGCAGTGAGAAAAATGTGGGAATGGACCAGTACAACTTTGACACTTAAAATCTTCTGAGTGAACTGCTGAAAATATTTTCCAAAGAATTTAATAACTAAATACTTTTAAACTTTATTGTTATAAAGTCTCAGGTGGTTCTAAAGAAGAAAAGTTTCCTTTGGTGGATACTCTGTCAGAAATATACCATTTCCCCATGAATTATATGTGTTCTGAAACACTGCATTGCAAATTCCACTCTGGGTGTTGTTGAATTACTATTTTTGAGCCTTCAGTTTTTCCAATTCATCACCACAAGAGGTTGAGTTGATATTTGCATTAGGCCACAGGTCTCTGTGACTACGAGTTAAACTCATTAATGTTCTGGAATACAAATGCTTAATTTCTGGTTTCTTAATTGCCAATTTCAACTTCTTTATTGCCAGTTTCCTGGAGGCCCACATTTCATTTCTGAAATGGCTCTCTGAGTCACCTGTTTTCTAAACACTGGGACATACCGGAACAAGAAATGCTATCATTTAAAGAAAATAGCAAATATAATCTGACAAATGACTTGTGTAGCCTAGCATAAAGCACCTGCTCTGCCTAATTGTGCTTACTTGAAATAATTATGGCTACTGTCTGACATAACCTTCAATGCATTAAAGAAATGAACCTGGAGCGTGTCCCCATTCATACACTGGACTCTGAATGTGCACGTGTATGCATTTACCTGCATATGTTTATATGCGTCCGTAGTGTTCCTTGGTATCCATGGAGTATTGGTTCCAGAACCCCTACAGTTACCAAAATCCACGGACACTTAAAATCCAGAATTTATATAAAATGGCATACTATTTGCATATACACTGTTCTCCCATGTACTTTAAATCATCTCTCGATACTTGCAATACCTAATACAACGTAAGTGCTATGTAAATAATTGTTCCACTGTATTGTTTAGAAAATAATGTCTGTACAAATAATTGTTTAGAAAAGTCTGTACACATTCAGTACGGATGCAGCCATCCTTCCCCGGCAAAAAATATTTCCCATCCACAGTTGGTTGAATCCACAGATGCTGGAACCCACTTATATAGAAAGCTGGCTATGTATATATATTTATAAAATGCTGATTCAAACATCAAGTAAACCTACACCAAGTTGAGAAAATTAACACTTGACAAGGTTTATGCTGATTACTAATTTGGATTCTAGACATCCACTTCTATCTCATAACTTATTCACCCTTTCATGCAAAACACTGCAGAAATGAGAAGCAATATTTAAATGTAATGAATGGAGACAAACTATGTTAACAGAAATGTTCAGTGAAAAACTGAAGCAAAATGGAAAATCATATTGTGCACAGAATTTTTTAATTATCAGTCAACCTACATTAATATTAGCACACACAAAAATGTAAAATTCATACCCACACAACTGCGACTTGTGCACAGAATGCTGCCCATGAGAAGTACCTGAGATCAACTCTACCTTCATCCTTTGCTTCCTGCTTATCTGTCTAATCCAGGTCTCATTACTTCCCTCTTTGCTCTCAGAACTGCCCCCCAACCTTCCTGCAGACACTTGAATACTGTGTCCTATTCTACCTATAGGCCTTTGCAAAGGCCTGACATACTCTTCATTCCTCACTGCTTCATCTGGCTAAGTGTGAGTGATTTAAAAAATTATTTTGGATTAATATGTGTGTGCATATGATTGCATTACACTGTTTGCATGTGTAAGGTGGAGTTCAAGTTGTAGTTGTGACTTTGGGGAAATGTGCCATTTACTCTATATTGTATCTGTTAGGTGGGAATTTACTGAACCTCCTCCCCCTCTTCTTGAATTTAATTGAGTTTTTCTCCCATGTGAACATGTTGTTGTTAATCTACAAATTTCAATTTAGTGTTTAGTGCATGTTATGCCTGTTTTTCCAGTCTAGTGATCTTTGATTTAGGAGAATGTTCTCCAGATCCATCCAAGTTGTAACAAAAGATACAAAGTCTCCATGTTTTTTATGGCTGAATAGTATTCCACATATGTCACAGTTTATTAATCTGTTGAGTGATTCTTTAGAGTTTAGGTTAAAAAGAACTTCCATTCTGGGCTTATTCTTCACCTCCTTTATCTTTCCTAAGCTACCCTCAGCACACCTGAAGTCAGGTGTCACTTCCTATGTTGGCTCACACCACTGGGGTTGTCCCGTTATCATAGCACCTAACCACTGCCTCGTACACTGTCTGTATCCTACCCTCCTTCGTAAACCCATCTGAGAAGGGAGTGATCACACTTATCACACTCAACCGTTAACCGACCTTGGCACATTTGCAATGCACAATGACCATTCGCTAAATGATGAAAGAATCAGTGACTAGATGCCAAGACTGTTTCCTTTTTCACTCCTTCTAATGTTTGATCGTGGACAGACTGATATATTTTGCACTTTAATTTTAGCAATTTCCATTGATAATCCTGATATCCACCTTTGTCTATGTTTACAGCATGTTGATACCTTCCTCTGTAGATGTCATGCTTCTCTCACAGTGCTGAAAGCCATCAAGATCTATTCTTTTTTTTTTTTTTTGTTGTTGTTGTTGTTGTTGTTGCAGTTTTTGCCTGGGGCTGGGGCCAGCACCCTATTCCTTTGAGCCACAGGCACCACCCACGGTCTATTCTTTATGAAAGATAAATCTGTTAATTCTTTTTTATTGTGTGCATTTCCAAACTTTTATTTCCCATCAATTCTTTCTGAGAGATGACAAATATTAAAATTTCTACTTCTTAGAAGATAAAAGCAAGTTTTGAAACACAAGAAAATCAACATTTGAGCAAATTTTTTTTTTAGGGATATATATATACTTATTTATTTATTTATTATTTTTTATTAAGTCTTTTGTACATAGATCATAAATATATTTATGCCATTTTCAGTGGTGTATATATTTACATGGAAAAATGAGGACTTCAGTACCAGAAAAGTTATGGTTGTGATTCCCTTAGGACAGCAGTTCTCAACCTGTGGGTTGTGACCCACAGGAACTGTATTAAAGGGCTGTGGCATTAGGAAGGTTGAGAACAACTGCCTTAGGGGAAAGAGAGAGTGCCATAATTATGAGGTGGCCCACGTGGTGGTGGGTGCTTCTGGAGTGTGGCAATTTATTTATTTCTTGATATGTGTACTGGTTTAATGGTTATACAGCTATTTGCTTTGTAATAGTATAGTAAGTTGGTATTTAAGTTTTCTTTATGTGTTATATTCACCACTAAATATGTTTGGAAAGAAAAGTCAGGAAAGTAATACAAGTTTTAAGTAGTGAAGAACCCTGCAATGGTGATGACATTGCTACTGCACAGTGGTGAATAATTGGAAAGAATAATTTAGGGTTTCTCAGTTGTGATTGGGTCAGGGGGGTCTCCTAGAGCAGATGCACCAAGATAACTTTTATTTATTTATTTTTATTTATTTATTTATTTATTAAATCATAGCTGTGTACATTGATATGATCATGGGGCATCATTCACTAGCTTCACAGACCATTTGACACACTTTCGTAACGCTGGTTAACATAGCCTTCCTGGCATTCTTTCAGTTACTGTGCCAAGACACTTACATTCCACATTTACCAAGTTTCACATATACCCTTGTAAGATGCACCGCTGGTGTAATCCCACCAATCCCCTTCCCTTTACCACCTCCCCCTTCCCCCCTCTTTCCCCCTTCCCCCTATTCTTAGGTTGTAACCAGGTTATAGCTTTCATGTGAAAACCCTAAATTAGTTTCATAGTAGGGCTGAGTACATTGGGTACTTTTTCTTCCATTCTTGAGATACTTTACTAAGAAGAATATGTTCCAGCTCCATCCATGTAAACATGAAAGAGGTAAAGTCTCCATCTTTCTTTAGGGCTGTGTAATATTCCATGGTGTACATATACCACAATTTATTAATCCATTCGTGGATCGATGGGCACTTGGGCTTTTTCCATGACTTAGCAATTATGAATAAGGCTGCAATAAACATTCTGGTAGAAATATCTTTGTTATGATGTGATTTTTGGTCTTTTGGGTATATGCCCAGTAGAGGGATTACAGGATTGAATGGCAGATCTATTTTTAGATCTCTAAGTGTTCTCCATATCTCTTTCCAAAAGCAATGTATTAATTTGCATTCCCACCAGCAGTGCAAAAGTGTTCCCTTTTCTCCACATCCGTGCCAACATCTCTGGTCTTGGGATTTTGTGATATAGGCTAGTCTCACTGGAGTTAGATGATATCTCAAAGTAGTTTTGATTTGCATTTCTCTGATGATTTTAACAACATTTATATTCAAATTCTACTGAAGACAGCAAAACTTCCGTAACATTTAAGGACTGTACTGTTTCATTCAATGGTTCCATATTTTTGTTGAAATCTATAAAAATATTTTTATAAATATTATATAACTTTATAGTATTACATAATATTCTTATAATATTACATAGACAATGTGCAAATAATATATTTTACAAAAATAATTAAGGCCATCCTTAAATGTTTCATTTTAATCTCTAACCACAACTTTGAAGTCTAGTGGGCAAAAGGTCATTTTAACCCCCTTTTCTGTTTTCTACACATTTATTTTTTTATAGCATACAATTTATTTTATTGTGTTTTAATAAAAAGCCAGTTTTCCTTTCTCTTTAATTTTATTCTCTAAATTTAATCTCCCTCAGACTTCTAATACTATTTATCCCTAGTATAAATGGAGCTTTCTTTTCTGAGCCCCCTTATTAACATTTCCTTTTGAACTGACTCATTTCCGCATTTAGCCTTAATTTTTATTTTTTCATCTGTGCTTGTGCTTACTTTTAAATAAAAATTTAAATTATAATTATAAGCAGCTAAATTTGTAAATGGACAGATTTAGCAATGTTATGATTTGCATGAATTTATATAAAAATTTGCCATATTTTAGAAATGTGTTCATGATTCTAGATACACAATTCAAAGAGAGTTGATAGCAACGTACTATTACCAATTATAGGTATATACATACATAGTTCCTTATTTTAACTTCCATTTGGTTACTCAGTGATTCCTTAGGAAAAAAGAAGTGGAATATTGTGGTAAATCTTAAGATAATAACTTTGTACCTTGCTTTTATTTTTTTAATTTTTTTTTTCTTTTATTAAATCATAGCTGTGTACATGAATATGATCATGGGGCACCATACACTCGTTTCATAGAATATTTGACACATTTTCATCTCATTAGTTGACATAGCCCTCCTGGCATTTTCCTAGTTACTTTGCCAAGACATTTACATTCCACATTTGCCAAGGCTCACATGTACCCTTGTAAGATGCACCACAGGTGTGATACTTTCAATTCCCTCCCTCTACCCACCTCCCCCCTCCCTCCCCACGCTTTCACCCTTCCCCCTGTTCTTAGGTTGTAACTTGGTTATAGCTTTCATGTGAAGGTCCTCAGTTAGTTTCATAGTAAGGGTGCATACATTGGATATTTTTTCTTCCATTCTTGAGACACTTTACTGAGAAGAATATGTTCCAGCTCCATCCATGTAAACATGAAAGAGGTAAAGTCTCCATCTTTCTTCAAGGCTGCATAGTATTCCATGGTGTACATATACCACAATTTGTTAATCCATTTGTGGATCGATGGGCACTTGGGTTTCTTCCATGACTTAGCAATTATGAATAGGGCTGCAATAAAGATTCTGGTACAAATATCTTTGTTATGATGTGGTTTTTGGTCTTCTGGGTATATGCCCAGCAGAGGAATTACAGGATTGAATGACAGTTCTATTTTTAGATCTCTAAGTGTTCTCCATATATTTTTCCAAAAGGAATGTATTAGTTTGCATTCCCACCAGCAGAGCAAAAGTGTTCCCTTTTCTCCACATCCACGCCAACATCTCTGGTCTTGAGATTTTGTGATATAGGCTAGTCTCACTGGAGTTAGATGATATCTCAAAGTAGTTTTGATTTGCATTTCTCTGATGATTAAAGATGATGAGCATTTTTTCATATGTCTGAAGGCTGCTCACCTGTCTTCTTCGGAGAAGTTTCTTTTCAATTCTCTTGCCCAGCCTGTGATGGGATCCCTTGTTCTTTTCTTGCTAATGCATTTGAGTTCTCTGTGGATTCTGGTTATTAAACCTTTGTCAGAGACATAACCAGCAAATATCTTCTCCCATTCTGTGGGCTGTTTGCTTGCTTTACTTACTGTGTTCTTGGCTGTGCAGAAGCTTTTTTAGTTTGATCAAGTCCCAAAAGTGTATTTTTGAAGCTGCTTCAATCGTCCCGGGGGGTCCTTCTCATAAAAAACTCACCCAACCCAATTTCTTCAAGGGTTTTCCCTGCACTCTCTTCTAGTATTTTTAAAGTTTCATGCTTTAAGTTTAGGTCTTTAATCCAGTAAGAGTCTATCTTGGTTTGTGGTGAAAGGTGTGGATTCAGTTTCAGTCTTCAAAGGTTGCCAGCCAGTTCACCCAGCACCATTTGTTAAATAGGGAATCTTTTCCCCACTGAAGGTTTTTAATTGGCTTGTCAAAGATTAAATAATGGTAAATAGCTGGGTTCATCTCTTGGTTCTCTATTCTGTTCCAGACATCTACTTCTCTGTTTTTGTGCCAATACCATGCTGTTTTGATCACTATCGATTTGTAGTATAGTCTGAGGTCTGGTAGCATAATTCCTCCTGCTTTGTTTTTATTTTTGAGTAATGTCTTGGCTATTTGAGGTTTTTTTCTAATTCCATATAAAACAAAGAATTGTTTTTTCAAGATCTTTAAAGTATGACAGTGGAACTTTAATAGGGATTGCGTTGAAGGTATATATTGCTTTAGTATGGACATTTTAACAATGTTGATTCTTCCCAGCCATGAGCATGGTATGTTTTTCCATTTATTAACATTCTCGGCTATCTCTTTTCTTAGAGTTTCATAGTTCTCTTTATATAGATCTTTCACATCCTTTGTTAGATAAACTCCCAAATATTTCATCCTCTTTGGCATTACTGTGAATGGGATAGAGTCCTTAATTGTTTTTTCAACTTGACTATTGTTGGTATATATAAAGGCTACTGATTTATGAATGTTGATTTTGTAACCTGAGACATTGCTGTATTCCTTGATCACTTCTAAGAGTTTTGTAGTAGAGTCCCTAGAGTTTTCCAGATATACAATCATATCATCTGCGAGGAGCAAAAGTTTGATCTCTTCTGACCCTATCTGGATGCCCTTGATCGCCTTTTCTTCCCTGATTGCCGTGGCTAAAACTTCCATTACAATGTTAAAAAAGCAATCGAGATAATGGGCAGCCTTGTCTGGTTCCTGATCTAAATGCAAATGATTCCAATTTAACTCCATTCAATATGATATTGGCTGTCGGTTTGCTGTATATGGCCTCTATCAGTTTAAGAAATGTCCCTTCTATACCAATTTTCTTAAGTGTTCTGATCATGAAGCGATGTTGGATGTTATCAAAATCTTTTTCTGCATCAATTGAGAGGATCATATGATCTTTGTTTTTTACTTTGTTTATGTGCTGAATTACATTTATAGATTTATGTATATTGAACCACCCTTGAGATCCTGGGATAAAGACAACTTGATCATCATGTATGATTTGTTTGACATGTTGCTGGATTCTGTTTGTTAGGATCTTGTTGAATATTTTTGCGTCTATATTCATTAGTGATATTGGTCTATAATTTTCTTTTCTTGTTGGGTCTTTTTCTGGTTTGGGGATCAGGGTGATGTTTGCTTCATAGAACGTGTTGGGGAGTCTTCCTTCTTTTTCTACATTTTGGAACAGCTTGAGTAATATAGGTACTAATTCCTCTTTAAAGGTTTGGTAGAATTCTGATGTGAAACCATCTGGTCCTGGACTTTTCCTTTTGGGGAGGTTTTGTATGGTTGATGTTATTTCCGAACTTGAAATGGGCCTGTTCAACATTTCCACTTGATTCTGGTTAAGTCTTGGAAGGTGACGAGCTTCCAAGTATCAGTCCATTTCCTTCAGATTTTCATATTTCTGAGAGTAAATTTTCTTGTAATATTCATTAAGGATTTTTTGGATTTCTGAGGAGTCTTTTGTTATTTCGTCTTTGTCATTTCTGATTGATGAGATTAGAGATTTTACTCTTTCTTTCCTGATTAGGCCAACAGTTTATCTATTTTGTTGACCTTTTCAAAAAAACAGCTTTTTGATTTATTGATCTGTTGCATTGTACTTTGTTTTCAATTTCATTTAGTTGTGCTCTGATTTTGGTTATTTCTTTTCTTCTACTGGGTTTGGGGTTGGAGTGTTCTTCCTTTTCCAGTTGCTTGAGATATCCCATTAAGTTGCTAACTTCCTGTCTTTCCGTTCTCCTGAGGAAGGCTTGCAGTGGTATAAATTTCCCTCTTAGAATTGCCTTTGTGGTGTCCCAGAGGTTCTGATAGTTCGTGTCTTCATTGTCATTTTGTTCCAAAAATTTGGCAATTTCCTTCTTGATCTCATCTGTGACCCAGCTATCGTTCAGCATGAGGTTATTTAAGTTGCATGTTTTTGTATGAGTATGTAGATTCCTGTTGATACTCAGCTCAAGTTTTATTCCATGATGGTCCGAGAAGATGCATGGAATAACTTTTATTGCTTTAAGTTTACTGAGGTTAGATTTGTGACCTAAAATGTGCTCGATTTTGGTGTAAGTTCCATGGGCTGATGAGAAGTATGTGTATTCAGTTTTGTCAGGATGAAATGTTCTGTAGATGTCTGCTAGATCTAAATGCTGGATGGTTAGATTTACATCTAAAATTTCTTTACTCAGCTTTTTGTTGGAGGATCGATCCAGCACTGCCAAAGGAGTGTTAAAATCTCTAACTATTATGGAGCTGGAGGAAATCAAGTTGCTCATGTCTGTTAGAGTTTCTCTTATGAATTGAGGTGCATTCTGATTGGGTGCATAGATATTAATAATTGAAATCTCATCATATTGAGTATTACCCTTAACAAATATGAAGTGACCATTCTTGTCCTTCTTTACTTTTGTTGGTTTAAAGCCTATTGTGTCTGCAAATAAAATTGCAACACCTGCTTTTTTCTGTTTACCATTTGCCTGAAATATGGATGACCATCCTTTCACCCTGAGTCTGTATTTGTCTTTTAAGTTAAGATGTGACTCTTGTAAACAACAGATATCTGGTCTGAGTTTTTATATCCAGTCAGCTAACCTATGTCTTTTTAGAGGACAGTTAAAGCCATTCACATTAATGGAGAGTATTGATGAGTTTGGTGAAATTTTGGGTATCGAGTTTTTCAAAAGTCCAGTGGACAATTTTAATCTTTTTGCCATTGTAGAAGTTGGAGTTTGATCAGGAGTTTCTGAGTGAGTGTACGTTTGTAGTAGAGGATTGGGTTGGTCATTACGGAGGGTAGGTCTGAGAATATCCTGAAGAGCTGGTTTGGTTGTGGCAAATTTCTTCAACATATGAATGTCGTTAAAGTATTTAATTTCTCCATCATAGATGAAACTCAGTTAAGCTGGGTACAAGATCCGGGGTTGAAAGTTATTTTGCTTTAGGAGATTAAAAGTCGATGACCACCCTTTTCTGGCTTGAAAAGTTTCAGCAGAGAGATCCGCAGTCATTCTAATGTTCTTGCCTTTGTAGGTAATGGCTTTCTTTCGCCTGATAACCTTGAGAATTTTCTCCTTCAGGATGACTTTAGTGAAGCTAATTATGATATGTCTGGGGGATGACTTATTGGGGTTGAATCGTGCTGGAGTTCTGAAACTGTCTGCTATCTGAATTTCACAATCTCTAGGCATGTCTGGAAAATTCTCTTTCATAATTTCATGCAGAAGGGCCTCTGTGCCCATCGATGCCACTTCATTGTTTTCTGGAACTCCATTATTCGTATATTTGCCTTCTTCGAATTATCCCAGAGCTTTCTAAGAGAAAGATCCATTTTTGCTCTCCATTTCTCTTCCTCTTTGAGAGTTTAGGAGCGTTTGAAGGCTTTATCTTCGATGTCAGAAATCCTTTCTTCTGCTTGGTCCATTCTGTTGCTGAGGGATTCTACTATATTTTTCATATCTTTAAGGGCTGCAAATTCTTGCTTCAGTGTGGCTAAGTCTTTGGTGGTTTTGTCTTTAAATTCATTAAATTCTTGAGACAACTTTTGAATTTCTCCTCAGATTCCTAATTCCATTTTATCAATCTTGTATGCAATCCAAATTCTGAATTCAATTTCTGACATGTCTGCCAGTTGTTTATGAATGGGATCTTCAATTACATCTGCCATATCTTTCCTTGGGGGGGGGTTGATCTATTCTGGTTATTCATGTTACCGGAGATTTTCCGCTGATTCCGCCCCATGGTTGTTTTACTCCCTTTGATTTTTCCCCTAGGGTTTTGTTGAGGGCCTGTTCAGTGTTGTAGCCTGAGAGACTGGGGCCCTGTCTTGTGTGGTGGGGCTGAGTGGTTCTGACTTATTATCAGCTGGCTTCTGTTTGACCTCAGTGAAGCACTTACTCTCGGTTGAAGTCTCAGTTCTCTGAGTCGGCCCTACCCTGGATGTTTCCGGGGTCTGTGAGTCACCTCAGGCAAATCCTATACTCAGGGGTAGCTTCCTCTGGTTGCCCAGGGAGGTAGGGGTATGGCTTCAGCCGCCTCAGGGAACTGCCACTCTGATGTGGGTCTCCCCAGCCTCACTCCTGTGTCCCAGAGTCAGGACCAGCCTCAGTTCGGGCACTGTCCACGCCCTGACAAATCCCTCAAGAATCTGGACTCCCGGGGGACAGGCCTCCAGATCCCAGAGTGAGGGTGGGGTGGGGTGCTTGGAGGTCAGAGCCACCAGCAGCAAGCTCACTCAATTCCTCCCAATCTTTGGCTCTACCGCACTGCCGCAGCCCAAGCCTCCAGGCTTCAGAGTGAGGGCGGGGTGGGGGGAGCGGCTGGAGCCCAGAACCGCCAGGCAGCGAACAGACTCAGCTCCACCCAGTTCCTTGCCCAGCCACACGGCATGCGCTCAGGTCTCCAGACCACAGAGTGAGGGCGGGGGGGAGCGCTGGGAGCTCCGAGCTGCAGGGAGCCAGGATGACAGTGAGCAAATTTAGTTCCTCTCAGTCTCTCACCTGGTTGTACCGCCGCAGCTCAAGCCTTCAGGCTTCAGAGTGGAGGCGGGGTGGGGGGAGCAGCTAGAGCCCGGAACCGCCAGGCAGCGAACAGACTCAGCTCCACCCAGTTCCCTGCCCGGCCACACGGCAGGCGCTCAGGTCTCCAGAGCACAGAACGAGGGCGGGGGGAGCGCCAGGATCCCAGAGCCAGCAGGGGCTCCAGGCCGCAGGGAGCCCAGTCGGCAGCGAGCAAATTCAGTTCCTCCCAGTCTCTCACCCGGTTGTACCGCAGCAGCTCAAGCCTTCAGGCTTCAGAGTGGGGGTGGGGTGGAGGGAGCAGCTGGAGCCCAGAACCACCGGGCAGTGAGCAGACTCGGCTCCACCTGGTTCCCTGCCCGGCCGCACGGTAGGCGCTCAGGTCTCCGGACCACAGAGCGAGGGTAGGGCGAGCGCCAGGGGCCCAGAGCCAGCAAAGCCTCAGAGCTGCAGGAAGCCCAGTTGGCAGTGAGCAAATTCAGTTTCTCCCAGTCTCTCACCCAGTTGTACCGCTGCAGCTCAAGCCTCCAGGCTTCAGAGTGGGGGTGGGGTGGAGGGGAGCCGCTGGAGTCCAGAACCGCCGGGCAGTGAACAGACTCGGCTCCCCCCAGTTCCCTGCCCGGCTACACGGCAGGCGCTCAGGTCTCCAGACCACAGAGTGAGGGCAGGGGAGGGCCTGGAGCCCAGAGCCAGCAGGGGCTCCAAGACGTAGGGAGCCCGGTCGACAGCGAGTAAATTCAGTTCCTCCCAGTCTCTTGCCCTGTTGTACCGTCTCAGCACAAACCTTCAGGCTTCAGAGTGGGGGTGGGGTGGAGGGAGCGGCTGGAGTCCAGAACCGCAGGGCAGCGAAAAACAGACTCAACTCCACCCGGCTCCCTGCCTGGTCACATGGAAGGCGCTCAGGTCTCCAGACCACAGAGCGAGGGCGGGGGGAGTGCCAGGAGCTCAGAGCAGCAGGGAGCTCAGAGCAGCTGGTAGCAAGTTTGACTCAGTTATATGTCTGGTTGTATTGTTGCCCAAGGAGGGCTGCTGCACCTCACCTCGGGGAAGCGCCGCCCTGGTGAGGGTCTCCCTCTGCTGACTGTCCTCACCTCTCTCCCATGCCCCAGAATCAGTGCTGACCAGCCACAGCTCGGGGACTGTCCTCTCCCCTTTAGGAGTCACCCAAGAATCCGAACTCCTGGGGGACAGGCTTTCAGACCTCAGAGAGAGTGGAGGGAAGTTCTGGGTGCTCAGAGTTGCCAGCAAAGGATATTTGCAGATTTATACAGTTTTATGCCTGGCAGGAGAACGCCTAGGCATCCTAGTAAGGGAGGTAGGTCCAGTTTGTAGTAGGTCTCTCCCGTGAAGTGTAGTGGGATGGCCTTTGATTTCTGCCCTTTTGTTTGTGGGGCCCTTAAGCCAATCAGGTGGTGGAGGGGGGAATCCCATCCGCTTGGTGATGGGTTTTGTACCTTTTGTTTGCTTCCTTGTGGTCGCAGCTCTCCTCAGCGAGGTTGATGTGCGTTCTTCAACTTTCTCGCTTGGTGTTGCTTGAATCCATCAGGTTACTTGCTAAATTTTCTCCCCCTAACTCTCCTTCAGGACGGGAGCCTCTGTAGAAAGCTGGCTTCAGTCTGCCAGCTTCCCATCATCCCCTTTTCTACACATTTAAATTGTGAATGAAAGTCTTCAGAACTTAATTTTTCAACTATTTAAAATGAAGGCAAGACACAGAATCAATTCATAATCAGATGTGATATGAAAGCCATTGAAGTTCTTAAAACCAATCAAGTTGTATCAGAACTCAGAGGCTGGAAACTCCAGTTTTCCTGTTTCCTCATTCCTGCCTGTATGTTTGTGCAGAGTCCAATACTTTAGTCCCTTGGACCACTCTAGCCCCCAACATACTGGTGTTAAAGTACCGTGCAGACCTGCTGCTGTGAATGTAACATGTGGAATGAAGATGAAGTGCTCAAGACAGATGCATTTTAAAAGAAAGGAACTCTCTAATTCATTTTAAAAAATGAGTTAAAACTAATAAAAAAACCCTTTAGTGAGAAATCTAAGGAGAAATCTAAGGAGGTGTCGAATGACATAAAAATAAGAATCACTGTTTATACATAAAAATACATATTTTTACAAAAATATTATCATACTATTAGTAATACTTACTTTCAACTTTTACTTACCGTGTCTTAGAAATCTCTATAGGTCAGAATTTGTGGTCTTCTCTCTTTGTAAAAGCTGCATAGAATTCTGTTGAATGGATATACTGTTTTAAAAATGATTTCATCATTAATTTACATTTGGGTTATTTCTGAGTATTTTTGTTTTTTATTAAAGTCCATGTCCTCCATTGAATAGACATATGACATTCCCTTACTGATGAGCATTTATAGTTTGTCCATTAAGACTACACTGTGATAAACAGTGTATAAACTTGTGAATACTAGTTAATCCAAATAAAATAAACATATGAAAATAGGTCCAGTCAAAATTCAAAATGAAAATCTACTATTGTTTTAAAAAAAAATGCTCCAAAAGAAATAGCAGAGGATATTAACAAATGGAAGAACATGCTCACAGCTAGGAAAGAATCATCATTATTAAAATGTCTATACTTCTGAAAGCAATCTATAGATTCAATGCCATCCCTATTAAAATACCAACATTGTACTTTCAAGACTTCAAAAAAATAATTCTTCATTTTGTATGTAATCAGAAAAAATCCCATATAGCTAATGCAGTTCTTAGTAATAAAAACAAAGCTGGGAATATCAGTATACCAGACTTTACATTGTACTACAAGGCCATAGTGGTCAAAACAGCATGGTACTAGCACGAAAATAGAGACATAGACATTTGGAATTGAATAGAAAACCAGGAAATAAAACAAACATCTTACAGCCACATAATCTTTGATAAACCAAACAAGAACATACACTGGGGGAAAGAATCCCTATTTAATAAATGGTGTTGGGAGAACTGGATATCCACATGTAAAAGACTGAAACTGGACCCACACACCTTTCCCCACTCAAAAAAAATTGATTCAAGGTGGATAAAGGACTTAAATTTAAGGTATGAAACAATAAAAATCCTCAAAGAAAGCATAGGAAAAATGCTGGAAGATACTGGCCTGGGGAAAGACTTCATGAAGAAGACTGCCATGGCAATTGCAACAACAACAAAAATAAACAAATGGGACTTCATTAAACTGAAAATCTTTTGTACAGCTAAGGAGACAACAACCAAAGCAAATGGACAACCTACACAATGGGAAAGGATATTTGCATATTTTCAATCAGACTAAAGCTTGATAACTAGGATCTATAGAGAACTCAAATTAATCCACATGATAAAAGCCAACAATACCATGTATCAATGGGCAAGAGAGATGAATAGAACCTTCTCTAAAGAAGACAGATGAATGGCTAACAAACATGTGAAAAAATGCTTATTGTCCCTAATTATTAGAGAAATGCAAATTAAAACCACCCTGAGATATCATCTAACCCCAGTGAGAGTGGCCCACATCACAAAATCTCAAAACTGCAGATGCTGGCATGGATGTGGAGAGAAGGGAACACTTTTACACTGCTGGTGGGACTGCAAACTAATACAACCTTTTTGGAAGGAAGTATGGAGAACCCTCAAAGAACTCAGGCGAGACCTTCCATTTGATTACTGGGTATCTACCTAGAAGGAAAGAAATCCTTTTATCATAATGACACTTGCAATAGACTGTTTATCATAGCTCAATTTATAATTGCCAAAATGTGGAAACAGCCTAAATGCCCACCAACCCAGGAATTAGTTAGTATGGATTAAGAAGCTGTGGTATATGTATACCATAGAATACTATTCAGCCATTAAAAAGATGGAGAATTTACATCCTCTTTGTATTAACCTGGTTGGAAGTGAACATATTCTTAGTAAAGCATCACAAGAATGGAGAAGCAAGAATCCTATGTACTCAATTCTCATATAAGGACATTTGATGACCTAGTACACAGTGGGGTTGGGGGAAGGGGATAGCAGAGAGAGGGAAAGAGGGAGGGTGGTGGGACAAGGGAGAGAAGAGTGAGGGAAGAAGGGAGGGGGTGAGGGGATCATGGTGTGCGATGCACCTTTTGGGAGTGGGATGCAATTATAAGATAGACTTTACCTAAAAAAAAGGCAATCAGTGTAACCTGGTTCTTTGTACCCTCAATGAATCCCCAACAATAAAAAAAAATGTTGTAGTGGAGATCCTCACCTCTATGTTTTATATCTACTTGTCTAATAATATGGATTCTGAAAAAGTAGAATTATTGAATTATAAAAAATAAACATTTGTATTTTACTACATACTGTCAAATTGTCCTTAAAAAATTGCATCATATTATACTTCCATAATATATGTGATCTATTAGTTCTTATATGCATGTATCACCAATACTGGCTCTTCTCAACTAGTTAGATAGTTGAAAACTTGGTTTGTGAAAAAACAGTCTTGTTATTCGAATTTTGAGTATAATTGTTTTTGAGGTTATGTATCTTTGTATATAATGGTTGGCTATGTGAGAGTTCATTTTTCAGTGGGTTGCCAATTTTTAGGAGTTTCTAGTATATTAATTCTGTTAGTGTTATTATTTTCTTGACCTTATGGTTTTCATCATAGTTTAAATTTATTCTATAGTCTCATCTGTTATTTATTCTTCTCATTCCAAAACAAAAACTAAAACACAGGGAGAAATTAAGATAGAGATGAGGAGAAAAGAGGAGAAGGAGGAGGAAGAGGAAAAGAAGAGGGTGGTTTCTATATTTCTCTTAATTGTTTTATCATTTTATCATATATTGATATATGTTGGAATTTTTTTCTTTAGTATATTCTATAATTAGGATTCTAAACAGTGCTTCAACTGGATAGGCAATGACTAAAACATAATTTCTTAATTACATGTCTGGCACTGTGTTAGACAATGAAGTTTCCCAAAGACCGACCCTTGAGAGATCATCACACCATCCACTTCACCTCTGTGCTTCTAGCATTGTGCTTGAGTCTCGGCTTTGGGAGCTGACACTATTGGCTCTGGATTGTGGCTCAGGTACTTCCCAGCAATGTGGCCCTAGACAAGTTTTTGAGTCTCTTTTTCTCATCAGAAAAATATGCCTGCTTTATAATCCACAGATTCAACTACTCAGTTTGGGATTTAATGTTTATCAGGAGCATTTGTCTCTAAAAAACATGTGCTTCATCTGTTCATATGGTGATCTCTTTTGGTCAGTAACTAATCATGAAATCTGCTTTAGGTCATTAGAGAAAACCTAAGAGAGCTCTTTGAGGAATAACATGAAGTATCAATAGACTGAATTTAATCTACTTAAATATACAAATTGCTTCAAAAGCAGACACCATTGTACATTCATATAGTACTTATGGCATTGTATGTCAATATTTAAAGAAAATTTATAAGACAAAAATAACTACAATTTAATAATAATTATCTGCTACAAAAAATGATCCATTTCTTTTAAAAAATTGAAGTAAAAGAAAAACAAGCTCTGCTTTAACAGTGGATCCCAGAAAACACTTAGTTCCCAAGAAAGGGTCATTTGTAAGCTTCTGATCTGAAATCAGTCTGAGCAGGGCCTGTAAAGTAAACACCTGGAGTCTCTTTCTGTAATGGAAACTAAGGAAAAGGATTACATCATTGATTTAAACAAATCTACTTTACATATTGGTTAAGTCCTTGATATGATGCTAAGAATCAATGCTTTACCTGTCAATTGCTATTTTAATCATAGAAAGCTAGAGTTTAAGTAAAATAAAACATGTTTATTAAAGTTTAAATAGATCAACGCTCATTTTGTTTTCAATGAAAACAACTGTTGTCACTCCTTTCTTCTTAACTTACAATGTCATTTGTGGATTATCTAAATGTGTACCCCAGAGATGATCAAGCTGGACTCTGCCCAGAAACAGGAAACAGTTTTTCAGAAGACACTTTAACCCAAAACGTGGACAGGCAGCAGTGGGGGCTTTCTGGCGTAGGTGCAGGTGCCCCACTCAACCTGTTGTCTTCTGCATATGAAGCTCTAGCCCACCACATCCTGTAAAGCCACAAAAAGCTATGGCTTTTCTTAAAAGGAGGAGGTTGAAATTGAAGACTTTGCTGTTCATAGAAGACAAAACATTCTGTTAATACTCACATATGATCTTGTTCCCATCCTCATTTCCAGATTCAAGAGTCTGTTCTAATTTGAGAGGAATAATTTTTCTTTCCTCTGGCAGGGGTCTACTCTCGACATGCTCTGCCACCTAGAAGCATCATGTACCAGTTACCTTGTACATGACCTTGATGACTAGGCTGCAGTCACTTAAATAAGCCTGAGTCTTTAGCCCTACATGGCAGCTAGGTGCAGACTTACCCCTCTCCCCTGAGAAGGGCAATTTCCAGTGTTACCTGATCTATGTTTTTCTTTGAGGGCTCCTGTCTGAGGGAACAGCTTCTCCTTGCCCCTTGTACTTTACGTGCAGATAAAAAGCTGAGTAGTTATAGAACAAAGACACAAGCAATAACCAGGGCTGGTGAGTTATTTAACTTAAGAGGCCAACTGTGGTTCTTTAATTTGGAATGAATTCCTAAAACTTTAAAAAGGTATTCTAGTGTTTTTCTGCCTTTGGTCTTGCCTAGTACGACATCCTTAAAATTAAAAAAAAGTAGATTTCCATTTATTATTGAGAAAGTTAGAACCCTAGAGATCATACTTTATCAATTCCTTTTTTCTCTCCTATAATGGAGACTTTTTTGAATTTAAGTTGTGTTCCCATGAAATTAATTACAAATCTTGTTTGTTTACTTATCTTATTATCTGAAAAGATCTCTTTCTTACCTGCCTTAGAGAGCAAGGGTCAGACCTGCCTTTTTATTCATCTCTCTTAATCCCCACACCCTAGAATATTGCTTTGTACTAAGCAGACACTCATTACTTATTGTTGAATGAATTTATATAGGAAGGAAGATCAGTTTTTGAGTAATTACAATGTGCATAGCTCTGAAAAGCACAAAAGAAAGTCAAACAAAAAATAACTTCATGTATTTCCTGAGGGAATACTATATTTCTGGCTCCTAAATGATTGGCATGTAATTTATCTATCAATACAACTTTCTTTCATTTTAAAGAAAGTTCTATTACTGTCCCTCTTTTGCAGATGAAGAAGCTGAGGCTCTGAGCTAGGATGTTAGAGTTGGGATGGTCTAGTCTCTCTCTGGCAATTTGGTTCCAGAGCTCGTGATTTTAAATATTATGTTGTTTAGAATTTTGGTCTAAATTGCTTTGTATGATTTTAGAAAATGTAGATTTTCAAGAAAAAAACTAAAAAAATAAAAAGAATAAAGGATGACTTTGGGGATCCACTGACTCTCTGATCAGAAAAGTGCTTATGAACTTTTGAGACTGAGAGACCAGTTGTAGAGAAGGGGCAGGGGGCTTCTGTGAGTGGGCAAAGTAGAAAAGAAAAGGAAAACGAGGCTGAAGAGAAGGGGAATGATTGAAATCATTCTCTTTACTTCCACTGACACTTGTTATTTTTTGGGAGGAAAGTAGGGTTGGCACCAAAGTATGTATAGAACCCAGAAGGCAGGGCCAGGAGGCAAAGATTTTAAATGAAAAAAATGATATAGTTCCAGAGTGAATGGCTGCTGAATCAAAGATAGTATCTGTTGACAACAAGATAAAATGAGATCTTTTCCTGCTGGGACTTAGTTTCTGGGTGCCCAGTGACATTTCTTGAGTAAAATAGTGGCAAATGAATTGACTTCATGGAGGCTGTGGGTACCAAGGCTTTGAAATTCAATTCAAGTGCTACAATAATGCCTTGTGCAGTAGTGGGAAGAGGATCACTGGGTCATCAACACAGCTGAAAGCTGAGGCTCCCATTTTAGATATCTGTACTGCCAATAGGTGGGGTCAAGGGCTAAAAGGCTGAAGATGCTGAGCTTTTCCCTGCTAGGGAATGGGAGGCTCTTTACTCACATGCAGGATGCTGAGGCTGCAGCCTAGCCCATAGGATCAGGGCCCGGGGCAGTGAGAGACCTAGAAGTAAGGCTGGAGGGAAAAAGTTATGAAACCCTTATTTGGTTAAGAAATCCAGATTTCTGATCTAGGTTTAGATATTATAACACAAGTAGAAATAAAAGCATCAGAAAAGTAACACAAAGCCCAGGAGAGAAGAAATGGAAATAGATTGTTTTAATATTATTATACTACATATATGCAATATATATGAAGTGGTATAATGTTCTTTGAGGGTTGAAAGTAGTAGGTAAAAGGTATGTAATATAGAACCTAAAGTAACACCTTAGAAAAGGCAACATAACAAATAAACCACTAAAAAGATAAAATCAAATGATAACAAGTAGTTAATACAGAAGAAGGCATTGATTGAAAAAGGAAATGGGAACAAAGAAGAGATGGGACAAAGACAAAAAAATAAAAAAATAGATTTAAATTTAAATATATCATAATAACATTAAGTATAAGTGACCTATACATGCAGGTATAACAAAAAAGGCAGAAATTGTCATACTGGATAAAATAGCAAGCAAATATATTAAACAAAAATCTATAGAACTGAAAGGAAAAATTTATAAATTTATAATTATTTCAAAGAAATTTTTACTTCCCTTTCTCAAAAATTTAAGGACAAATAGAAAATCAGTAAGAATGTGAAAGCCTAAAGAACATGGTCAATGAACTGGACCTACTTTACATTTATAAAATACTCTATTTAACAGCAGAAGAACACAAAGCCTTCAAGTGCACTCAGCCAAATTTGGGGCCAAAAACAAATCTCAATGAATAAAAAAGTTTCAAAGTATACAAAGACCACAATACAATTAATTAGAAATAAACAAAGATCTCTGGAAATTTTCCAAATATTTGGAAGATAAAAAATATACCTCTAAACTGACTGGAATAAAGGAAAAAAATCAAAATGGAAATTTAAAAAGCATTTGATATTGCAGAAAAATTAAAACATAACATTTGAAAATGTGCTATATGCAACTAAAGAAGTACTCAAGGAAAAGTTATGGCATTGTTTGTATGAGAAAAGAGATGTCAATTCAGTTACCTGTTTCCACTTTAAGAAATCAGAAAAGGAACAGCAAGTTGGAACAGCAAGTTCCTCCCAAAGGAAGCAGAAAGAAGAAAATAATGAAGATGAGAATGGAAAGCAATGAAATAAAAACAGAAAAACAATAGAGAAAATCAGTGAAACCAAAATCTAATTCCTTGAGATCATTAAAACTGATAAGCCTAAAACTAGATTAACCATGAAAAAGAAATAAAATACACAAACTATCAATGCTAGGAATGAAAGAGGAGAAATTATCACAGATTGTATAGATATTAGAAGGATAACAAGCAAATATTATTAACAATGTTATGTCATTGAATTTGACAATGTAATTGAAATGGACAAATTTCTTGAAAGTGACAGACTACCAATACTCACTCAAAAGGAATATGTAACCATGGTACCTTTAAATGTATTAAAGAAATTGAAACTTCCAAACCAAGATGACTTCACTAGTGAATTTGCCAAACAAATATTTAAGGAGGAAATAATACAAAATACCCATATCCTCTTCTATAAAATTGAAGAGATGAGACTACCTTGAAACTCGTTCTATGAGGATAGCATTTTCCTGATTACAAATGAAGGCAAATACTTAACAAAGAAGTAACCAACGTATGGAAATTCCTCATGAACACAAAAGCACAAATTCTTAGCAGAATTTTAGTAAATCAGACCACTTTTAAAGGTAAATTGCATCATGACCAAAAGGGGAATGCAACATCAGCTGAACATTTAAAAACCAATTAATATAATTACTACTATATCAAGAGACTAACAAACATTTGATTATCTTCATAGATGGGGAAAATCTTTTGGCAAAATCCATAATACATTCCAGATAAAAACCTCAGCAAAACAAGAAGAGAAGGAAACATCCTTAACTTTACAAAGGGCTTCTAAAAAAAGCCTATAGCTATCATCTTAAAGGAAGAAGAGTGAATATTTCTCTCTCAGGACAAACAACAAAGCAATGAATGTCTCCTTTCACCAGTTGTATTTGCACTGTGTGGTAGATTCTAGCTTAGGCATTGAGGCAATGAAAACCAAATGAGAAAAAGGAATTAAAATTATTTTTATGGAAGCTTGATTACCTGTGTATAAAATCCTACAGGATCTATTCAAAAGTACTAGAACAAATGAGTGAGTATAGTAAGGGTATAGGATCATTAAGATCCATGTACAAAAATTAACTGTATTTCTTTATCCTAGCAACAAACATTCCAAAAGTGAACTTTTAAAATGCCATTTAGCATGCATCAGAAATTGCAAATTCTCAAAAAAAATTCTCCATTACCCTATCTCTCTTTGAGTTAAGTGCCCTGGAGAGTGAACTGTTGTTATCACTGTCTTCACTTGTTTCGTATCCATTTTCAGTCTTGAGGGCTGCTGCATTAGCTCCACCAATATTGTGTACATGCAGATCATCACTGCCCCTCATCTTGCCAAATATACTACCATCTTGCCAAATATACTGATCACAATAAAAAAAAAATACCCTTCTTTCTTGATCTCTGTATTGCATCTCTCTCCTGGTTCTTTAAACACCACCAGAAAATGTTTAATACATTACCTGGATTACATTCCCAAAGTTTCCCTGTTATTATGATATTTCCTTTATTGATTGAGTAAACCTGTACAGTTATTAGTCATTGAATCATATGTACTGCATGCAAAGATGAACTTATATTGTAGGGAGGGCAGACACCCAAATGAACTCATATTCTAGGGGAAATCTATGTGTTCTCCACGCAGATGTGGTAGAGCGACATGGAGCAGTTATGGCATACCATCATATGGGAAGGGCATGAATAAAACAAAGGGACATAAAAGTAGTTGTGTGGGCAGAATATTTGGCCTTGAGTGTTTGAAGAAGAACACTAATCCTAATCCTTATTCTTTCTGTCTAACTCTTTTCCTGCCATCATCCTGGATGTCAGATATTGGAGTGGATGAATGACTCAGACATCTTGAGCTCATATTCAATGACCTCCCACAGCCACATGCTGGACCTTATAATCACTGGCATTTGCTCCACTGCCTCTCAATCATCACTTTAGGTTTTTCAGATTCTGATCACAATTTCCTGTCATTTCCTCATGCTGACTGAATTTCTCCCATCTTTCCTGTACTTAGACCTCATCTAACACTCTGATCCTTCCAACTTGTCTTCAGTTTGAAACTTCTATCTTTGCTCTCTTCCCTATCAATCCTAAAATCTGTAAGATTGCTTCGGTTACTCTTTTCACAGTATTCTCACCTCTCTTACCCCCGTGGCCTTTTGGTATATCTATCCTTATGTGCTCAGAGTTTTCAGCATCTCAGAACTGATCTGACCCAGTGTACCATCTTTCTTTGTGTGGGGTTGTGTGTGTGTATGTGTGTGTGCACGCATGTATGCGATTCATGTGCAGTGTTGGGGATACTCATGTCTTCAATTCAGAGCATCTTTATTCCTGAGAAAACACCTTTTTATTGGAAGGTTGGTTAATATGGTGGGGAGCAGAGTTATGGTCTCTGTGTCTGAGGTTTCACGCCAAGCAGTCTTGACCTTATCATTCTTTCTTTAGGGTACTCACTTGCCCTAGAAAGGGCTGCATGGACACTAACAATATTTGGTTCCCTATATTTGCTGTTTTTTCCAATGCTTCTTAATCTATCCAATTGCTTCTTCATGTTTAGATATCTTTCCACTTTTACTCAGGATGTTGTCATATATTGGTAACCTAGGAATCGTTTTGTCCCTGTAAGTAACTTTGCATATTTCTGCTTTGATCCATTGCATGTTGATTTTTTAGTTTGGTACTCACTTCCAAATTCTTGGAAATCTCCCTCCTGATGGCTGTTCTCATGTACAGACTAAATGCACACACACACACAAACACAGAGAGTTACAAATCATTACACAAATGTGTTCAGTCCAAAAAAAAATGAGCAATATCATCACTACTGATTTTAGGGTAGCACAGACATAGACGTCACCAAGTTAGTAAAATGATATAGTGAGTCACAAGAAACCAGTGGTACTAAAAGAAATAGGGGATATTTCATACTTTTTGACAAGCTATGATTGCAGCTCTTGCTGAAATGCAGAAGGGTAATGACAGGTAATGTACATAAACTGGAGTTAATGGATGCTCTCTCTTCCTCTCAAGGTTTCTGAGCCGCTTTAGGTGCAGCTGTCACTATCCATCATGAAGCAAATTAGAAGCTAAAGTCTATTGCAAATGAATGTTTGAAAAATGTAGATAAAACTACTAGAGGACAGGGACCTTTATCCCTTAGAAGCTTTCACTTAAAAAAAAATCAGATATATTCTGGATTTCTGGCTCAAAAGAGTTCTTAAGTCTCTATTTAAACCTTCATCTGCTGGGAACCAACCAGGTAAAAAGTGCTATTTGAGTAATTCAGACACTGAAGGGGCAACTCACTCATGTACGTATGACTTGGGCACTGACAGAAAAAAAAGTTCACAAAGAAGTAGTTGATGAATAAGTACTTTAAGGAAAAATAACCCCAAACACTTTATAAATGTATCATATACACATAACTCATCTGATGTGTGAAGAAGCAGTTGCAGACTGATAGGCAGCAGACACTAGTCCTTTTCCTCTGGATCTGGCCTCCAATTCTCCTCCTTCATGAATACCAAGAGAAGAGAACCTTAAATCTTCCCTTTATGCACATATGTAATCTCCCTTTTAAGTCTCTCGGTGATTTGATATTAAGAGCTAATCCTCAAAGTAAGCTCTAAAATAGTAAAATAGGGCCTTAGGCATCCAACGAGTGATGAGTTTCATCTTTTCCAAAGAAGTAATGGGAGCATTTACAAAGTTCTTCCTACTGCCACGTTTTATTCTACCTCCACTTTCAAAGGAATATAGATTTTTTTTCTCTTAACCCAAAGCCCTATTTAAAAGCAGTATGAAAGTTGAAGAGATGACTCATTCTATTTTTTTTTTTTTTTGAGACAGTCTCTTTATGTCACCCTTGGTAGAGTGCTGTGGTGTCACGGCTCACAGCAACCTCAAACTCCTGGGCTTAAGTGATTCTCTTGCCTCAGCCTCTCAAGTATCTGGGACTACAGGTGCCCACGGCAACACTCAGCTATTTTTTTCTTGCAGTTGTTTAGCTGGCCCAGGATGGGTTTGAACCTGTCACCCTTGGTGTATGTGGCTGCTGCTGTAACCACTGCACCAGCCACAGGCACCGAGGTGTATCATTCTTGTAACAATAATAACCCAGGACTCCCAGAGATAATATATTCCTCAAATACCTTTCAGTTTAGGACATTTGAATCCCTACAAGAAATAGGCATGTAAATTAGTGCGCTAGAGTCTTTCTCTATTGCATTAGATCTCTCTCTCATTCTATTTATTAATGTTTTTGCATTGCTATATAGAGTAGAGTTTGCTAAAATTTCCTTTCTTTTCCAGAAAATTTAATCTTAATATGTTTATTTATTCCTGTAAAAAATCTTCGTGAGAATATTGCTAAGAGCCATCCCATGAGAGGAAGTCCAATATTAGCTTTTTCATTGGTTCACTCATTCTTTTATTTATATAGAACTGTTCAGAATTATAGGACAATGATATGAAAGACATAGTCTTGGATCCTTAGCAGATCCCACAGTAGTGAATTGGACATAAGAATGAATAAATGATCTAATTGCAATTTTGTACATAATTGTGATGAGACTTTGTGAGTTTATAGGAGGATCAGTTGAGCTAGACCTGTAAAAAATCTTCATGAGAGTATTGCTATGGGAAAAGAAGACCTTGCAGAGGAGATGGTGCCTGTGGTGAGTTTGAAGGAAGGAATAGGGCCACAGAGGTATCCTTGAGAGAAGTAAGGCCATAGGCAAGGTCCCGTGACATAAAAATTCCGATTGTTTTGGAAGTTGCTAGTGTTTTAGAACCTTTGAAACATAAGAGGCCAATAGGGGTTTGTTAAGAGATGATGCTGGAGTGGATCAGATGATTGTTTCTTTATAATCACATAAAGCAAATGGAATCCATGTGAGGGATATGCTCAGGAATCTATGTCAGGGATATGCTCAGGGATATTCTAAATGTTTAATCTGGCAGCAGGGAGCTGAACTGATTGGGGAGTAATGGGAGGGAGACAGAGGGCCTAGTTAGGAAGCTCTGACAATACCTAGGTAGGAAAGATAAAAGCCTGAATGTAGGCATTGATTATGGGGATGGAAAGAATCACCTTGAGGGATGTTGAGGAAATGAAGTAAGCAGAATAAAGTGATGGTGAGAATGAGAGGAAGGAACATTCACAATGCTTTGACTGACAGCTGACCAGAGTACTGGTTTTTTTTTTTTTTTTTTTTTTTTTTGTAGAGACAGAGTCTCACTGTACCGCCCTCGGGTAGAGTGCCGTGGCGTCACACGGCTCACAGCAACCTCCAGCTCTTGGGCTTACGCGATTCTTTTGCCTCAGCCTCCCGAGCAGCTGGGACTACAGGCGCCCGCCACAACGCCCGGCTATTTTTCTGTTGCAGTTTGGCCGGGTCTGGGTCCGAACCCGCCACCCTCGGCATATAGGGCCGGCGCCCTACTGACTGAGCCACAGGCGCCGCCCCAGAGTACTGGTTTAATGGCAAAAAATATCTTTTTTTACTATCCAATTTAGCAAGAGTTCTTACATATAATAGGTAAGAGGAATTTGTGAAAATTGGAAAAAAAATTTCAATATATATGTTACCTAGGTACTTATGTAATCTTTAAAAAGAAACCTTTTTAAGATTGTTGATGTTATTATTATACAGTCTTCTTGATGAGGAAGGTAAGGCTTAAATAGTAAATAATTTACCCATGGTCACACAGAAATTAACTATGTATACACTGCATTACTCCATGAACTTTAATAATAATAGTAATAAAAATAATAACTGTATACGCCACAGAAGAAACATTGGGAAAAAGGCATGAGCAGTTCGGAAAAGTATCATAAACGGAAACTTGACATGAAGAAACATTCACTATCACTATTTAAAAAAATATAAATTTAATTTTTTTTAATAATGCAGTACTCATAAAGTGAAAACTCAAAGGAGGCATAACTTTTTTTTTGTTTTGTTTATCAGATTAGCAAGTATTTTTATGGAATGATAATATGTAATATTTTTAAAATCTGGGACTATTCTTTATATTTAGGAAAAATACTCCTTTTTTAAAGTCATATTTTGACACATAACAAATAATTGAACAGCATATGAATCATAGGTGTGTGAAACAATGTCTTTTACTAAAGGGAACACATTGTTCTAGCCACCACTCAGACATGAAAGAGAATATTGGCAGCATTTTAGAAGCTACCTATACCCCACCCCATCTTACATTTCAAAACTAACTTCTGTCCTTTCTTTACCATCATAAATTTATTTTGCCTGTTTTTGATCTGTTTAACAAATGGACTAATAACAGTTTTTCTTCATTCATTTAAAATTACATTTATGAGATTCATATTTGTTACTATGGTAACACTATTGTGCTTTGCTCTTGTTGCTGTAAAGTATTTATAGAAATATATCATCATTGATTTATCATTCTGCTGTTGATTCTGCATTTGAGTTATGATATTTGAGACCATTTGAATGACATTCTGAGATTTTTTTAATGATCATTGTTTATTATAAAAGTAGGAATTGAATTAAAGGTCTTAAGGCAGGCATATCTTCAGTGGTTAGTAGATACTAACAAATAATTTTCCAATGTGATTGTACAAATCGACACTCCAACCTGTAGTTTGTAACATAGTGTTGCTAACACATAGAAGCTGAGATATAAATTTAGGGAGCATATAATGATAGAAAACTGTGTTTGTAATTTAATTTTATCATAACTTATGAAATTTAACAGCATTTTATATGCTTATTTGTATTTTAAATATCCTTTTTTTAAAACATCAGTTCAAGTCTTTCACCTATTTTGGATTGTCCCTTTATTTTACTGATTTCAGCACATATGATTCCTTTTCTTGAATATGTGTATTTCAAATATCTTCTCCTATTTTTTAGATTGCCTTTCTAATATCTTAATGAAATAATTCAGTGAGTGAAAGTTCTTAAGTTTAATGTAATCTAATTTATAATATTTTTGTCTTTTAGTAAATGCTTTTTGTTTCCTATTTAAGAAAACTTTGCCTATCTTAAAGTCATGGATAAGGTCTCATAATTTTCTTCCAAAACCATTATTATTTTACCTTTCACATTTAGATCAGTGCTCTGTCTGGCATTTATTTTTGTGTACATTATAAATTAGGCATAAAAATTCGTTTTCTATGTATGTAACTGTCCCAGCATCTTTTTTTGAAAGGAGCATCTTTCCTCATTGCTCTGCAACATATGTATTTTCTTATTTAAGTCAAATGTTTAGATATTTGTCTGCTTCTAGAATATTCTCCTCCATTCTTTTTGCCTATCCATGCTCTGATACTACACTATCTTAATTATTGTAGCTTTATAATAATTCCTGATATATTTTAGTAGTGTAAGATCTCTAACTTACACTTAGATATTTATCTTCAAGATTGTTCTTCATACTTTTGGCTCTTTGCATGTCCATAGAAATATTCGAATCAGCTTTTCAACTAAAAATAACCTGCTGAGAATTTTGTTTAGGACTTCTCAATGTCTATAGATCAATTTGAGCATAATTTGCTCCCCTACAACATGAGTGTTCATAAATTTATATGTTTTTCTATTTATTAAGGTGTTCTTTTATTCTTCTAAGAAATGTTTTTTTACTTTTCAGTGTAATAATACCTATTACACACCTATCACGTTGATTTCTGGGTACTTGATGTGCTTTCATAAACTATATTGAATTACGCCATTTATTAAATTTTATATTTTTCCTTGGAAATTAAATCTGGTACATTGATCTTGTACCAAATTATTTTTGCTAAATTCACTTGTTGATTCTAATAGGCTATTAATTTGTACAGATTCTTTAAGTTTTGTCTTTTCCTTTCTAGTTGCTTACTATTTTAAAATATAAGTGGATTATTTTATAATATATAAAATATTATACATAAATTTTATCCTATATGCATGGTAAAAAAATAATTAAGAGCTAAATTGGTTTTGAGGATTGGAAGGGATAAAAATAGCATTTTGTAGGTTGGATGCTTAAAATAGTGAAACTTACTTGAACTATATGGCACTCTATTAAGTATTTTTTTCACTGCTGTTTTACACTCTCCCTAAAACACAGAGGAATATTTCCAAGAGATACAGAGAGGGATTTCAAAAGTTATAGCACTGTTTTAGTGATTGATCTTCTTTTATTTGTTCCTTGTATTCAAGTTTTGGTCATATAAACACAGTCATTTGATCCTGAAATTTGAGACAATCCCCATTTCTTTAAATCTTCTTTGGTCTATTATACAGGAAGTAGGGCTGTATCTGTCCAAGCACAGATGGTGAGCAATTTGATCTGGTTGAAACCAACATTCAACTCTTGCTACACGCACTACATGGCATTTTACAGGATGGTAGAAAAGGAACCATCCTGTTTTGCTTTGTTGAGTAATTAAGCCTGTGGTGCTGATAAAGTTCTACATTTCTGACAAATGATTACTACCAGAGATTTTGATCATAAGTCCTCAGCCTATGTTTGTGGTTTTTGCTCAAAGCAGTACAGTCTGTCTTTTCAAAAGAGTCATACAGTCATAAATCACCCTTTCTTTCAGACTCAGGTTGATTTTTCCCCTTGTGTACCTGGAAAAAAGAAAAGACACAGATCAGGAAGACAACTAGCACGGAATTTATTGCACAAGGTACGTCTGTAGTCCCTAAGCCCCGGGCCGCGGACTGATACCGCTGATGATACCGCGGATTGATACCGGGTACCCATACCCGCCAGGGCCAGTTAGAAAGTCGTTGGACAGCGGCGGTTAACAGCGGGTGTGCAAGCCCAAGCTTCATCCGTGATCTTCTCCTGTCACCTCCAGAAGAGACCGGGCAGTTAACAGGAAAACAAGCTCAGGACTCTCATTGATTCTGCATTACAGTGAGTTGTATAATTATTTCATTATATATTATATTACAATGTAATAAGAATAGACATAAAGGGTACAGTAAGTGTAATGTACTTAAATCATCCCCTAAACAAGTCACCCCCCACCCCAGTCCCTGGAAAAAGTGTCTTCCTTGAAATTGGTCCCTTGTGCCAAAAGGGTTGGACCTGCTGCTTCACATGACTTAGGCACTGAGGTAAACATGTGGCAGGGATAAATTGCATTTCAGCCCCACAATTTTCAAAATAAGATTGTTGGCCCTTCTTTTAAAGGTGAGAAAACCAGGGCTCAGAGGTACTGAGTATGTCTTCGAGGTCAAGAAGGCAATAAACGGAAATTTGGGAATTTGAACTCAGAGCTACCTCGTTGCAAAGTCATGGCCAGTCTCCATGGCCTCCTCAAGTCGTGGTTACTGAGTGACTATGTAAGTACCTGGTTAAGTTTCAGAACCTATTCTTTTAAATGTTTTCTCCACTGCCGTCATTGAGACATTATCCTCGTTAAGTACTGGCCCAGAGCCTGGTGCATAGTAGGAATTAATGTATGTTTGTCCAGGGTAAAAAAGGGAATGAGGATGTGCTGGTGATATCTATTTACACAGAATACTACTGAAACCAGAAAAAACAGGCAAATGGGTATTCTACATTTGTTTATGTTTATTCCTTATATTTCCCCTGTTTTTTTTTTTTTTTTTTGTTGTTATTTTGTGTTTTGATTCTGTATCATAAAACACTTAAAGCCTAAACAGCAGCTAGACAACTAAGGGAAAAATGTCCAAAATGACAAAACAAACAAACAAAAAGTCACTTAAGAACGAGAGAAAAGTCTGCTTGGTAATGAGAATTTACAAAAAAAGATTTCTTTCCATGTATTTTTCCAAATGTAAGCACAGTCTCAGATTTTGAAAACTACTTTGGTTTAGAAAGTTGAGATGAAATAAAATGAAGTCCTGAAGATACATTAAAATCTCATTAAAATAGTTCCTAATTTTGGAATAGCTTTATGGCTGACCTTGAATGGGATTTCACCTTTTATTATTCTTTGCCAGTTTTGTAAGTTACGTAATGGGAATGTTGTTTCTATCATTGTACTGATTTTTATTTTTCTTTATACAAATGTGAAAGTATGGTTTAGGGAAGATAATTATCCATATGCTCCTAAGTAGATGAGTCAGAATTTAAACCCAAGATTCAGGGAACAAGGTGTTGACTACTCAATGTGATGCAGGTTTCTGTCTTCTATTTTTGAGAGATTTTTCTCATGCCAGAAATTGATAATACAAGAGCCAAGAATCATGTGGTCTTATTGATGTTGCCATTCATTACTTAGACTAGAAATGTTTATGTGCCTGCAAATAATGACTAGGATAGGGCTGTAGTGGGAAATATACCACTAGGGCCAAAGGGAAATATAAAATATAAAATAGTAAAATAAAGTCCACTAATGAGTCATATTGAGGAGGAACTAATTTTAAATATAAATCTATCTGTATAATGCATCCCGAGAAGCTTCCACTGAGTACAAGTCCTCAGTCTGAACCTGTTGATGAACTTCCCAAATCCGCCACCAGTATCCACTCCCATGCCTACATCTATCCCAGAGAAAAAGCACTCCAGGGGTGCTTCAGGGAAAGCTGCTGCTAAGAAAACATATACATTATCTTTATCACTAAGTAAATTACCAAATGTTTAATCTTTGTCATGTTTAGGTGTGTTTATATGTATGTATTTTGACACAAGGTCTCACTTGATTGCCTGAGCTAGAGTGCAGTGGCATCAACATAGCTCACTTTAACATCAATCTGGCCTTAAGGGATTCTACTGCCTCAGCCTCTGGAGTAGCTGAAACTATAGGCATGTACCACTATTTCCAGCCAATTTTTAAATTTTTTTGTAGAGACAGGATCTTGCTATGTTGCCCAGGCTTATTTTGAACTCTTAGCCTCAAGTGATCCTCCCATCTCAGCCTCCCAAAGTGCTAAGATTATAGGCATAAGCCAACACACCTGGCCCTCATTTAAATTTAATTAATTGGTTTATTTAATGAGATTTATTGGTGTTCTGTATGTTCCAGAAGTTGGCTATACATTGGTGAATGACTCAGGCATAGTTCCTGTCATGGCATTTACAGTCAGCTAAGAAAAATAGACAATAAACAAGTAAATACAATGTATATTTACAAATTCAGTGACTGTTTTAAAAAAAGGATCAGAGTTCAGTGGTTTAAAGGAATAACTTTAAAGGTTTGATAAAGATGGCAGAAATATTGATTTATGCACTCATGTGTGAATATATGGCTGAATTGTACACAGACATAAACACATCACAATGGCTTACCTTTTTTTTTGTGATTTTTGGCCGAGCCTGGGTTTGAACCCACCGCCTCCAGCATATGGGACTGGCGCCCTATCCCTTTGAGCCACAGGCGCTGCCCAACATTGGCTTACTTTTATATACTTTAGCGGGGTGCTACTAGAAAAATGTTTGTCTTGTCTGTGATCCAGGCTCTCTTCCTGTTCTTTCCTTTCAAAATTCTGGCTCAATCCTTTTAGTTCATGCTAGCCCATTACTCATTTCAGCTATCTGCTTATTTCTTCAAAGTTCTGTGCACACAGCACTTAAAGGCAGAACTTTAAACTACAGAGTCTGCCTTAACTCACAGTGAACTGGCTAGCACCTGTGGGTCATTTTACATTCTTATTCAATTGTCTTAAGTAAACTTCTAGCTCAATAGCATTAGAGACAGCTAAATGTCAATGAGGCAAAGGAGGTTGCTTAAGGTCACAACACTCTGAAGTGCTAAGATAACATCAAACATGGGTTGGTGTAACTAAATCTGATGTTGTCTTTATGGTAGGCTGGGTGCCTCCAGTGTACATTACACCTGTCATTGTATACGGCCCCATAAAGCAGCTGCATCACAGCTGTGGGGAGAGATTTCTGAAATAAAGGAAAGTGTTTCTTTATATCAATAATAAACATAAGCTCTGTAGTATTATTACTATTTTTTTGGCTATATCTTCTAATATTAGACATTAGTACTTAGTTTTATAAATTGGAAGAATCATTTATAAAGATAAACATAACATAATAGTCCAAATACATCTGTGGAAAAATAACAGAGCTACAATCCACACCAGTACTTCTCAACTATTTGGTTTTGGAAATGACTTCAGAACCATATGATACTGTGGTTAGTTAGTATTTGTTGACCTGGTAAAAAGGACTTTGTCTTTTTCACAGTCATTTATTTTGCAGGTTTTATCCATAGGATTAGAAAATATATTTTATCTATTTTGCTATGCTTTTGACCCAATATTCAATCATTTTTGTAGGGGCTATGCTCAGAGTGAGGGTCCAGAGAGGATTTGCTCAGAGAGGAGAACCTAGGTAAGAGCCACATGAGCAATGCAGGTGTCAGGTGTAGTGGTTGAGGCAAGTCCACAAAGAGAGAAAAGGAGAAAGAGAGGTTCAGGTTAAGTTCAGAACTGATGTTACAAGTAAGAAATATTTTACAGCTGACTTGGAGATGGTACATGTGGCAAAGTCCAGAGGACTGGATTCATGCAGGCTCAGAGAGCCTCTTCCATCTGTATAGTATTTCACACACCCTCTTTTGAAATATACTAGCCAGTAGTTGTAGATTAAACATGAGAAAGATCATCCTGGAAGGTTCCTTTTTGTCTTGCTGCATTCAACTGTAGTTTGACTCATGTGGATTATTGTCATTTTTGCCAAGCCTGAAAGAGAAGGGGCAGATCAAAGGTGAAAATCTTACTTCTCACTAGTGCCTACACCCCTATCACATGGACTCCAGACACCAACAGAGTAACTAATGCACAATGCATGGGGATTGCTTAAAAGGTACACTCTAGTATTTGACTTAGGTCAAATATTTGTAACTTTGGTTAAATAATTGTAACTTTGGGTATAGTTCTACTTATTAGGTTTTTCAGGAACTTCCAGTCTAATCTGTTTATCGGTCCAGCAGGGATTGTATCATAATCATTTGTTACTTTCGTATACCTGGACCTTATTCATGTGGTCTGTGAAGGAGAAGTTGTTCAGTAATGCTTGATAAATGAATGAATTCCTAGTTTTGGCCATAGATAATTGCCTAGGCAATTACCTTATAAGAGAAATGCAAACAGGAGAGTGAATGTAGTAGTCAGGTAACTCACCCACTTTCCTTGCTATTAAGATAAATTTTGCTTTCTCTAAAAGACAGCTGATGTTAAAATATTTAAATTAACTGATTGTCAGAGTAATGCAAATCAAATAAGAGTTCTTTGATCCTGCAATCACATTACTAGGCATCGACCCAGAAGAAAAAAAATCCTTTTATCATAAGGACATTTTCACTAGACTGTTTACTGCAGCTCAATTTACAATCGCCAAAATGTGGACCCACCCTAATGCCTACCAACCCATGAATGGATTAACAAGCTGTGATATATATATATATATATATATATATATATATATATATATATATCATGGAACATTATCCAGTCATTAAAAAAGAGGGAGACTTTACATCTTTTGTATTAACCTGGATTGAGTTAGAACCCATTCTTTTTAGTAAAGTATCACAGAATGGAGATACAAGAATCCAATGTACTCAATTCTAATATGAAGCCAGTAGGCAATCTAATACATACCCTCATAAGAGAAGAAGTTAAATGAGTTCAAGTGGGGGGAGGGGCAGGGTAATGAGGGATTGGGGAGAGGGGAGAAAGGAGGGGGATAGGAGGTTTTAGTGTGTGGCACATCTCTTAGGGGAGGGACACAATTATAAGAGGAACTTTACCTAACAAATGTAATCAGTATAACCTAATTCTTTGTACCCTCAATAACCCAAAACAATAAAAAATTTGAACTTAAAAGATGAGAAATTATAATCTTCTGTTCAGACTCTTTCATCTTGTGAAATCTTTGCTGATGGTGCTTTTGCTCCATAAATGTTTATTTTGTTTTGTATTTCATTAAAGCCCAAATCAAGTTAAATTTTTTTGGAATGGATCTATATCAATTTTTCTGCTCTGATTCCCTGAAAAGGTAAGCTGTTTGCTGGTTTTATTATCATAACTTCTCAGTTGCAGAAAACTCTTATTATTAATCATCTTTTAAGGATAATTTGAAATTATTTTTATAATGATTAATCTTCTGTGAGGCTATAAATAATGTTTTAGGTTAAAAAAAATCAAAAATTGATAAGGTCTAGAGTGTTTTGTTTCTATTTGAATCCCAGGGTGGCAGAAATAACAGTGGGGACTCAGATTGATTTTGTCTGATTTGGGGAGGCATTTATGGATATGATATGACCTAAGGATACAGGCAGTAGTTTATCTCCACAGTAGCTATGTCACTTTAAACCTTTTTATAATGTGTTTTTATTTTGTGCTACCCTTCCAGATCTTGCCCTCTTAAGTCTGCCCAGATTTTCTGTAACTGCTTGGCAGAGCTGCCTTAACTCTTGAGAAGAGGTCTCCTCATTGCTGCTGCTATGGCCTTTCTGTCAGCAGTGTTTTTTTATTTTTATTATTAAATCATAGCTGTGTACATTAATGCAATCATGGGGCACCATGCACTGGTTTTATATCCAATTTAAAATATTTTCATCAAACTGATTAACATAGCCTTCCTGGAATTTTCTGAGTTATTATGTTAAGACATTTATCTTCTACATTTAGTAAGTTTCACGTGTACCCTTGTAAGATGCACTGTAGGTGTGGTCCAGTGTTTTGAGGCCACTTCTTGGGATCTTGGATCCTGATCCCCTCTAGTGGAGGGAGACGTCAGTCTGCTTCAGTAATTTCTCTCTCTTCTGTGAAATTCCTTTAGGCTCTAGTCACTTTCAAATCTCTTCATACCTAAGACAGCTCTCTTCTGACACCCTCTTTCAGAGTAGTTAAACTTGGGAACATCTTTCTATCTTATTTTAACCTATCATGGCCTTTAGGATTTTCTCCTTAATATCTGTTCAGATATTAACAGGTAATTAGCTATTAAATTTCTATTAAATTAACTCTTCTTCTAGCTTGAATCTCTCTTTCCTTATTCTGACATAAGACTAAAGTACAAATTTTCAATGCATTTGTTGCTACTTAATAACGTGATTGATCTTAATGTTTCAAACATTTTTTTTTTTTTTTTTTTTTTGAGACAGAGCCTTAAGCTGTCACCCTGGGTAGAGTGCTGTGGCATCACAGCTCACAGCAACCTCCAACTCCTGGGCTTAAGTGATTCTCTTGCCTCAGCCTCCCAACTGTCTGGGACTACAGGCGCTTGCCACAACTCCTGGCTATTTTTGGGTTGTAGTTGTCATTGTTGTTTGGCAGGCCCGGGCTGAATTCGAAGCCTCCAGCTCTGGTGTATGTGGCTGGCGCCTTAGCCACTTGAGCTACAGGCGCTGAGCCTCAAATATAATTTTTAAAAATTATCCAGAATTTGTCTGTAAAAATTTCCCTACTTCGCTTCTTATCCTATTCCAAGAAGATAACATATTATCTTTGTAATAAAGATTCTTATTTTTTTGGGGGGTGGGGCGGTCAGGGTCTTGTTCTGTTACCTGGGCAAAAGTGCAGTGGCATCATCATAGCTCACTGCAACCTCAAACTCCTAGGTGCCAATGATACTCCTGCCTCAACCTCCAGAGAGCTGGGAATTACAGGTGCATGCCATCATACCTACATCATTTTTATTTAATTTTTTTTTTTAGATGGAGTCTTGCTCTTTCTCAGACTGATTTCAAACTCCTGGGTTCAAGCAATCTCCTGTCTCAACCTTCTAATGTGCTAGGATTACAGGCATAATCTGCTATGCTTGGCCTCTTTTATTAATTTTTTTTTTAATTTTTTTATTTATTTATTTTTTTTATTTTTAATTTCAGTGTGCTTGTTCATGTTTGTTTGAAGTACTCCTTTTTTGTTGATTTTCTTTCTCCTGCAGTGCTGGCTGTTTTTTTTGATGTTGTTGGTAGAGACGGGGTCTTACTCTGGCTGACTGCTGCTCATATGGGTTTTGAACCTCTGAGCTCAGGCAATCCACCCACCTCGGCCTCCCACAGCGCTGGGACTACAGGCGTGAGCCACCACGCCTGGCCATCTTTTATTAATTTTTAATAATAAAACCTACTATTTTTACTTAGGGTGAAGCCTCAGTTTGGGTGTCCCAAACCTGAAGGCATCATTAGAAGTCAGGTAAATAGCAAATCCAAAGTAACTTTGAATACATGTGATATGTGATATGTAGCTTGTTCACATTTCCAAATTAATTTAGAAATTTCGTTAAATAGTGAGTGGCCAAGCTATTTTTCTTTAATCAGTGAAGTATCTTGTTTCTATCACTGGTGTACTACTAGGGGGCAGAAGAGTGGCTTTCTTTGTCTATTATCTAGAAGACTGTGAGGATGCCTTGTGGTGGCTGAGATGCCCATGGCAGTGTCTGCTAACAGTGCAATGATATCATATTGGTGAACAGTGTGTTTTACCAGTGTTGGTCCCCAAAGTGCCACATGAAAGTGGACAGATTGGCAGAGGAAGCCTCAATGTGTAAGAAGCAGATGCTGTAAAGACAGGGCCATGCTAAGCATTCTCATACTTGCCAGCCTATTCCCCTAATTCAAGCAACCTGTTTGTTTCAAAAAAGATGTTTTAGAAGAAAAAATTTGGTAGGTACAGGTTAGCATTAGACTTGGAATTATTTGACTGTGTCATGCTTTATTCTCTTTTTACACGAAGTCTGTAAATTTAGTGAAAGTACAAGCATTGTGGCTTTAAATAAACTCTCTTCTCTTGGCTGAATCTTGGCTTCTTAGTCTTTGGAACAGAGGTTGATCTCATTGTTTCTTCATTATCAGGACATTAATAAAAGGATATTTCATTATACGTAAGGTATGCTTTGTACATCAGATGCACCTCTCAAATGTTTGGGGGGTAATAGTAAAAATGGTAATAAGATAGTGGTAGTGATAAAGAGCTTTCACACTGCACACAACTTGTCTAATATAAAACTTCATTTTACAGATGAGTAATCTCAGATACACCCAATTAGTAATTGCAGTCTCTCACCTTTAGTGTTCCTAAAACTTTCTGTGGTTCTAGAATTTTATGTATATGATAAGCATACATTTTTGAAAAGTGGACGACAGCTTGTATGTCTTTAGTATACAGGAGACCAGAGTCATTAGAGAACTCTGATTCTTGCTACTGGAAATAAACTGTTTGACAAAAAAGGACTTGTTATTATCATCAGCAGACACACTGTTTAGAGAAAATATAATGATTATGCTGCATCTTCAGAGATGGATTCTACCTAGCACGTGCCGAGCTAAACCTTGACCCACAGCCAGGATTGTTACCAGGGATAAGGGAATACTGATATTTCTCTGAGGTGGTGGGCCTGGAGGCCACTTCTAGTTCTCATAAGCAGAGTCAGAGGCATCTAGTGTGTAGAGCTCTCTTTGCAATTTATGATAAAAGTTCACCATTAGCTTCATAGCATCCACTAAATCAGTTACACAGCAGCCCTCACAGGCTGAGGTTTGCTCAGTCATTTCTGGGTAAAGTTTAATTGCCGGTGCATCCATCAGCAGCAGCCTTTCATTACTACCTCTATCTCTAGAGGATCTTTACTGACCTTGCCCCAGAGCACAGTTGGAAGGAGAGCAAAGAATATGCAAAATTCTATCAAATACCTTGAGCTTGGATATCCACCAGTGAAACTGTAACTTACAGAGCTTTGGATTTGCATGAAGTTTGGCAGCTAATGATAAAATCATTGGTGCATAATTATTTCAAAATTGATAATGATATTGTAAATACATTCCTAAGATCACACTGAGTTTAAATTCCATTAGTTGTTCCAGGCTAATAGCCTTGTATCCTCCAAAATGGCTTCCTACAGGATGAAAAAATTTCACATTTAAAACATCATATGATTCCAAATGTTAAAGAAAAAAGAAATGAAGGTAATGTGAAGGTTATGGACTGAATTATGTCTCCCCTCCAAATTCAAATGTTGATGCCCTGACCCCCAGTGTGACTGTTTGGAGATAGGACTTTAAGGAGGTAATTAAGGTTAAATGAGGTCATGAGGGTGGGGAACTAATCTGAGAAGAGTGGTATTCTTACAAGAAGAGCAAGAGACAGCAGAGATCTCTCTCCACACACACAAAGAAGAAAGGCCATGTGAAGACACAGAAGGCAGCTGTCTGCATGCCATGAAGACAGAACTTACTACAAATCAGCCCTGATGGCACCTTGATTTTGGGCTTCCAGCTTCCATGCCTGTGGGAAAAGAAATGTCTTTTGTTTAAGCTGCTTGTTTTGTGATACTCTGTTATGGGAGCCTGAGTAGAATGCAGTGACATACTGATAAAATATTAACTAGAAGCTTCTCTAGCAATCTATGGGAGCATTTCAAGATGGAGGTAGTGAGATTGTCAGTGGAGGTAGATTTTGCAAGTTGTGGAGGGCTATGGCTAGGGGGAAGGGCAGGTATATTAGGGGACCCAGGTTGCCATGGGACAGAAGCAACACCAAGATAGACAGTTTTTCCATAAGAATGTTAATTATAGGCAGGAGTCAGAGAAACAGTGAAGAATTTGAAACCAAGCATAAAACTGAAGAAGGGCTCAGGAGGGCTCAGGCTAAAAAGGTCCAGAAATATATGCTTATTTCTCTTTATGTACATGTATGTGCATAGGGGGGTGGGGTGGGGTGGGAAGGCACATGTTAGATTTGGAAAAATACTGTATAACAATGCTGGGGTCTTAGCTTCTAGTGCAGTGGTTCTCAACCTTTGTAATGCCTCAACCCTTTAATATAGTTCCTCATGTTGTGGTAACCCCCAACCACAAAATTATTTTTGTTGCTACTTCATGAGCAATGAAAATAATTTTATGGTTGGGATCACAACAACATGAGGAACTGTATTAAAGGGTCGCAGCATTAGGAAGGTTGAGAACCACATCTCTAGTGTGAGGAAGGGCAGGACAGAGAAATCCCAGTAATGAGACTAAGAGATCACCAGAAATTTGCAGCATATTACGATTCTCCAGTGATCTCTCCTTTAAGAGCATTTGGTTCTGCTTCAGTTTCATCTAAATTTATAAGGCATATGCATACAAGAAGTAACAGAAGAGAGAAAGATTTATGTTGGAACTTGTCTTCAGAAGGTGACTTCGTGAGCTTCAATATGAACCTCAAACTTAAACTCCTTGATGTTTACTATTGTAAGAATGATTTTCTATAATATTCTGAAATTTAAGAAATGAGAACTCTCCTTTCATTTTGGCAATAGGGAAAGGAACTTACCTTAGCCAACTGCCAACAACACTTCTCCTTTTTATGAAAAATAATACATAGAAAATTGTGTCTATATGTATATAAGGTGCTGAAATTTCACAAACAAATTCCTGAAATGAGAACCCAGATCAAGAAACAGAATGTGTCCAACACAGAGCCCTCATCTCTTCCACCGCTTAGATGTACTATAAAAGGATAACTGTTATTTAGACTTTGAAAAGGATTCATTGGCTTTATGTTTTTGTACTTTGCATAAAAAGAATCCTGTGACATACTGTTTCATGTCTGCTTTCTACAGTTTAGTGTTATTTCTGTGGAGTTCACCTTTTTAAGATGTTAGATTATCAAGATGATGGTATGATGATGGTATTAAGGTGATATTAATTATTCTTTAATTTTATTTCAGATTAATATGAGGGTACAAATGTTTAGGTTGCATTTTTTAAGCGACAAAACAATTTTTAAAAAAATTTTCTTAAATTATAACTGTATATGTTTATGGGGTACAATGTGATGATTTGATATACAGTGTGGAAAGCTTAAGTAGAACTGATTCACATAAGCATGACCTCACTTATTTCTTCTGGTAAGACATTTATAATATAGTCTTTGTTGTTTTGAAATGTACCTTTGCATTGTGTACATTAGGTGAAATCCCACCAAATACACTCTGCCCACTTGCCCTCCCTCCTACCCTCTACTTGTTCTCTTTTGTTCTTCCCCCTCCCTCCTCTCCCTTCCTTCCTTCTGCACTATATTTGTTTTTTATCATTCCTAGGAATGTGTGATTATATATTGGTTTCATAATAGTATTGAGTACATTGGGTACTTTTTCCCCATTCTTGACATACTTTACTAAGAAGAGTATGTTCCAGCTCCATCCAGGTAAACATAAAAGATATAAAGTCTCCCTTTGTATGGCTGCATAGTACTCCATACATATGCCAATATTTGTTAATCCATTCATGAGTTGATGGGCATTTGGTCTGCTTCCATGACTTGGCAATTATGAATTGGGCTGCAATAAACATTCTGGTACAAATGTCTATTGTAAAATGATTTTCATTCATCTGGGTAGATACCTAGTAATGGAATTACAGGATCAAACAGTAGGTCAACTTTTAGTTCCTTCAGAATTCTCTATACTTCTTTCCCAAAAGGCTATATTAGTTTGCAGTCCACCAGCAGTGTAGAAGTTTCCCTTCTCTCACCATCCATGCCAACATCTGAAGTTTTGGGATTTGTGATGTGGACTAATCTTACTAGAGTTAGATGATATCTCAAAGTGGTTTTGATTTGCTTTTCTCTGATGGTTAAAGATGATGAGCATTTCTTCATGTGTTTGTTGGTCATGTGCCTGTCATTTTCAGAGAAGTTTCTCTTCAACTCTTGCCCAGAACAAATAAATGGGGTTGTTTGTTCTTTTCTTATTGATTAATTTGAGTTCTCTATAGAGTCTAGTTATCAGACCTTTGTTGGAATCATAACCTGCAAAAATATTCTCCCATTCTGAAGGCTGTCTGTTTGCTTTACTTGCTGCCCCTTAGCGGTGAAAAAGTGTTTGAGCTTGATTAGATCCCAGTCATATATATATTTTTTTTTATGTTGTCTGAGGAAATACTTTATTAACACTATCTCATTATAATATAAAACAACTTGCTTAGTTGTTACTTGAGTAGCTCTTACATATTTTTTTTCTTTTTTTTTTTATTAAATCATAACTGTATACAATGATATGATTATGGGGCATCATACACTCACTTCATAAACCATTTGACACATTTTTATCACAGTGGTTAACATAGCCTTTCCGGCGTTATCTCAGTTACTGTGCCAAAACATTTACATTCTACATTTACCAAGTTTCGCAAATACCCCTGTAATATGCACCACAGGTGTGATCCCACCGATTCCCCTCCCTCTACCCACCCCCCCCTTTCCCCCTTCCCCCTATTGTTAAGTTGTAGCTGGGTTATAGCTTTCATGTGAGAGTCCCAAATTAGTTTCATAGTAGGGCTGTGTACATTGGGTATTTTTTCTTCCATTCTTGGGATACTTTACTAAGAAGAATATGTTCCAGCTCCATCCATGTAAACATGAAAGAGGTAAAGTCTCCATCTTTCTTTAAGGCTGCATAGTATTCCATGGTATACATATACCACAATTTATTAATCCATTCGTGGATCGATGGGCACTTGGGCTTTTTCCATGACTTAGCTATTATGAATTGGGCTGCAATAAACATTCTGGTACAAATATCTTTGTTATGTTGTGATTTTTGGTCTTCTGGGTATATGCCCAGCAGAGGAATTACAGGATTGAATGTATTTTTGATGTTGCGTTAATTGCCAGGGGTTCCTCCTCATAAAATATTTTCCCAGGCCCCTGCACTCTCTCCTAGTATTCTTATAGTTTCATGTTTTAGGTTTAAACCTTTTGTCTAGTAAGAATCAATTTTTGTTAGTGGTGAGAGGTGAGGGTCCAGTTTTAGTCTTCTACAGGTCGCTAGCCAATTGTCCCAACACCATTTGTTGAATAGGGAATCTTTTCCCCAGTGTATGTTTTACTTAGACTTATTAAAGATCAAATGACAATATGTGGCTGGGTTCATCTCTAGATTCTCTATTATATTCCATATATCCCATATATCTACATCACTATTTTTGCGCCAGTACCATACTATTTTGAACACTATAGATTTAGTCTGGCAACAAGATGCTTCCTGATTTGTTTTTATTTCTAAGTAATGTATTGGCTATTTGAGTTTTTTTTCTGATTCTATAGAAAATGAAGCACTATTTTTTCAAGTTCTTTAAGGTATGACATCAGTGATTTGATAGGGTTTGCATGAAATCTGTAGATTGTTTTGGGTAGTATGGACATTGATTCTTCCCAGCCACAGCATGGTATGTTTTTCCATTTGTTAACATCTTCTACTATTTCTTTTATCAGGGGTTCATAATTCTCATTATAGAGATCTTCCATGTCCTTTGTTAGATAAATTCCCAGGTATTTCATCTTCTTTGGCACTACTACAAAAGGAATAGATTCCTTGACTACATTTTGGCTTCACTATTATTGGTATATGTAAATGCTCCTGATTTGTAAGTTTTGATTTTGTACTCTGTGACCATGCTGTATTCTTTGATCACTTCTAAGAGCTTTGTACTTGAGTTCCTGGGGGTTTCCAGGCATAGGATCATGACATCTATGTAGTTCAAGATCTGAGTAGAAAATGTTTTCAATTTTACTCCATTCAAATTGATATTCGCTGTGGGTTTGCTGTAGATGGCCTCTATTGGTTTAAGAAATGTCCCATCTAAGCCTATTTTCTTTAGTTTCCTAATCATTAAAGGATACTGGATATTATCAAAAGCTTTTTCAGCATCAATTGATAGAATGTGTGGTCTTTGTTTTTTTATTTTAGTTATGTGGTGTACTTTTAGATTTATGTATGTTGAACCAACCTTATAAACCTGGGATAAAACCAATTTGATTGTGCTGTATAAGTTTTTGATGTGTTGTTGAATTCTGTTTGCTAGGATCTTATTGAATATTTTCACATCAGTATTCATTAATGATATTGGTTTATTGTTTTCTTTTGGGGGGGATTAAGGTGATATTTGCTTCATAGAATGTGTTGGGGGAGGATTTGTTCTTTTTCTATGTTTTGGAAAAAATTAAGTAATATAGGTACTAGTTCTTTGAAGGTTTGGTAAAATTGTGATGTGAACCCATCTGGCTCCAAACTTTTCCTTTTTGGAGATTTTGTATATTTGATGCTATTTCAGTGCTTGATATAAGTCTATTCAAATTTCTAATTCTTTCTGTTTGAGTCTAGGAAGGTGGCATGCTTCCAGTATTGCTCTATTTCCTCCAGCTTATCATATTTCTCAGAATTGATTTTTTGTAGTAATCATTGAGGATTTTTTGAATTTCTGTGGTATCTGTTATTATTTCTCCTTTATTGTTTCTGATTGATGTTATTTAAGATTTTACTTTCTTGTTTCTGGTAAGGCTATCCAAAGGTCTATCAATTTTATTGATCTTTTCAAAGAAACAACTTTTTGTTTAGTTGATCTTCTGAATGATTCTTTTGTTTTGAATTCATTTAGTTCTGCTCTAATTTTGGTTATTTCTTTTCTTGTGCTGCTTTGGGTTTGGATTGTTCTTTTCCAGTTGCTTGAAATGTTCCATTTGGTTTTTGACTTCCACTCTTTCAGTTTTCTTGATGAAGGCTTCTAATGATATAAATTTCCCTTTTAGGACTGCCTTTCCAGTATCCTACAGGTTTTGATAATTTGTGTCTTCATTATCATTTTGTTCCAAAAACTTGATGATTTCCTTCTTAATCACATCTTTGACCCAGCTATCATTCAGCCTAATGATAGCCAAACACATGACTGTGTTTGAGTATGAAGATTCCTGTTGATGTTGAGTTCAACTTTTATTTCATTATAGTCAAAGAAGATATAAGGAATAATTTCTATTCTTTTAAATTTGTTGAAGTTGGACTCATGTCCTAAGATATGATCAAGTTTGGAAGATGATTCATGGACCGATGAATAGAATGCATATTCAGTTTTATTAGGATGAAATGTTCTGTAGATGTCTGTTAAGTCCATTTGTTCTAGGGTCAAGTTTAAGTTCATTATTTCTTTCTTTAGTTTCTTCTTGGAGGATCTATCCAGAATAGACAATGGGATGTTAAAATCTCTATTATAGTATAGGAAGATATCACATTGTTCAGATCCATTACGGTTTTCTTTATAAATTGAGGAGCATTCAGGTAGGGTGGATAAATGTTAATTATTGAAATTGCTTTATGTAGAGTGTTTCCCCTGACAAATATATAGTGTCAATCCTTGTCTTCTTTTATTTTATTGGTTTAAATCCTATTGTATCTGCAAATAAGATCCCAACTACTGATTTTTTTATCATTTCTATTTTCCTGTATTATAGATGTCCATCCCTCTCCCTGTGTCCTTTTTGTCCTTTGGGGTGAGATGAGTCTCCTGTAGGCAACAGACGCCTGGCCTGAGATTTTGTATCCAGTCAGCTGTGCCTCTTTAGAGTACAATTTAAGCCATTAACAGTAATTTAGAGGATTTGTAGGCATGGTCATGTTTTGGCCATCATGTTTTTCAAAGCTGTAGTGGATAGTTTTAATCCTTCACCATTATGAAAGTTAGGTTTTGTTCAATAAATTCTGAGTGAGTTTACTTTGGTATAGACCATTTTGATCATTCTTATGGAAAATGGGTCTGAGTATTTCTTGGAGTGCCGGTTTAGTTATTGCAAATTTCCTCAACATGTTGTCAGGAAAGTATTTGATTTCTCCATCACAAATGAAACTCATTTAAGCCCAATACAGAATCCTGGGCTGAAAGTTATTTTGTTTCAGGAGATTGAAGGTCTATGACCATCCTGTTCTGGCTTGCAAAGTTTTGGCTGAATGATCTGCAGTCATTCTAATATTTCTTCCTTTGTAGGTAATGCTTTTCTTACATCTGGCTGCTTGCAGAATTTTCTCCTTCACATTAACTTTGGCCAAGTCAATCACAACGTGTCTAGGAGATGCTTTATTTGGATTGAATCTTACTGGGGTTCTGAAACTGTTTACTATCTGTATTTCTGTATCTCTTGCAATGCTTGGGAAATTCTCCTCCATAATATCTTGGAATAGAGCATCTGTGCCTTTAGGAGCATCATCTTCTCCTGTATAGTAATTCCTATAAGTTGGACGTTCGATCTTTTGGAATGATCCCACAACTCTCTAGGGGAATTTTTTGTTCTTGTTTTCCATTTTTCTGCTTCTTCGAATGCATCTTACAAGGGTATATGTGAAACTTAGTAAATGTAGGATGTAAATGTCTTAAAACAATAACAAAGAAAATGCCAGGAAGGCTATGTTAACCAGTGTGATGAAAATGTATCAAATGGTCTATAAAACCAGTGTATGGTGCCCCATGATCACATTAATGTACACAGCTATGATTTAATAAAAAAATAAAAAAAAAAAGAATGCTTGGGATCATTTAAAAGCCTTGTCTTCAAATTTCTGAGAACTTTTCTTCTGCCTGTGCAACTCTATTACTGAGGGAATCTACTGTATTTCAAAGCTCCTTAAATAATTTTTCACTTTCTTGAGCTCTGCTATATCTTTTCTCATTATGTCCATATCCTTGGTGACTTTGTCCTTGAATTCATTAATATCCTGAGACAACTTTTGAACAACTCTTTGGATTTCTATTTCCATCTTTTTCTTCATTCTGTTCATCTTATTTGCCATCCATATTCTGAATTCTATTTCTGACAATTCAGCCATTTGTCTGAGTGGCATGTTTTGTTATATCTCTTTTGCCATTCCTTGGGGAAGTTGATCTACTCTGATTATTCATGTTGCCAGAGTTCTTCCACTGGTTCTGGCAAATGAATATTTCCCACAATTTGTCAATTAAAACTGGTAGGGTGAGATTTGATTGGGGGCTTCAGGAAGTAGAGTTAACCAGGCCGTTACCAATAAGCAGGGGCTTGTAATTATGTCTTTTCGCCTACAGCTTTACAAAGGTCCCTCCAGAGCTTCAGCCAGAGACTCTGAGCACCTGCTTGGTGAGATAGTGCAAGCTGGCTCTGTCTTAACATCAGCCAGCCTCTACCCTAATCTAATGAGTTGTGGTATTAGGCTGAAATCTCAGATGAAGAGAGATAACAAGCAACTGTGGTGTCCTACATCCCCCCAGCACTAGCCAGAGGAGGATAATCTGTCCTACTCAACTACAAAAAAAAACGCTGGTCAACTTCGGAAGGTCTCTGGGTGGTCAGCCCAAGTCGATAGTTCTAATCAGATTGTCCTGGGCATTGCAATCACTGTATAACAGGGAGAGTTCACAGGGTCTCCAGAAGCTTATAGTAGAAATTCACAGGCAGTTCTATCCAGCAAACCTGAAGGGATGGAGCTTGGTCCCCTGTTGTGAACAACTGAGTCAGAAAAGGTCACCTGCCAAAGTTAGAACAGGGACATCAGTGTTTCTGCCTGATGTGTAGCTTTGCGGTGCACCTCCCTCTCCCACGAGTACCTCTGTCCCTGTACCCCCCTGCTTCTACTCTCATCACTGTTTCCATGCTGCTGTCCAGTGGCCCACACAGTCCCCAGGCTTCTCAGGGAATTGATAAACCCTCTGCAGGGGGCACATCTTCAGACTGCCAGGCAAGGGATGAAGCAAGCCTGGGAGTTTAGAATTGTGGTGAAACTATTTGTTCAATTTTATGCTGGTCAGGATGATGTTTAGGCTTGCAATTGGGATCTCACTGGACAAGGAGGCCTGGTGTTTAGCACCTCATTCAGTGTGGTAAAATGAGAGGTCTTTTGTTCCCTGCTCACTTGCAGAGGGCCCACAATGAGCCTACCACTTGGAGGAGGGAGTCTCTTGTCCTCTTGGTGATGGGCTTTGTACCTGGAGTTTGTTTTCTTGGAGCCTTCTTCTTAGAGTCACAGCTTGCTCCAGCAGAGATGATGTGTACTTGTCTATCTTCTTTCTTAGCTCAGCTCTCCACCTTTGGCTTCACTGAGTCCATTTCTGTCCAGTATCTCTCCCTCTGCACAGGAGCTTCTGGTGAAAGCTGACTCTGATTGGCCATCTTCCTTCTTCCTCAGGTTTCAATTCTAAGTTCAAGCTGTAGTTGAGCCATTAACCCAGGAGGCATGCTGAACATTCTCACATTGTACACATTAGGGGAGATCCCACCAATCACCCTCCTTACTGCTTTCTCCCCCTCCGCTTGCTAGAATATGTATATTTTCTTTCCTGTGGGTGTGTAGTTGGTTATATATTGGTTTCATATTAGTATTGAGTACATGAGATATTTTTTTTCCCACTCTTAGGATACTTTACTAAGAAGAATATGTTTCAATTCCATCCACGTAAAAACAAAAGATATAAATTCTCCATCATTTTATGGCTGAATAGTACTCCATGATATACTTACACTATAGTTTGTTAATCCATTAATGAATTTATGGGCACTTGAGTTACTTCTATGACTTGACAATTGTGAATTGAGCTGCCATAAATATTCTGGTGCAAATGTCCTTGTGGTAAAATGATTTTTTTCTTCTGTGTAGATAACTAGTAATGGGATTGCAGGATCATATGAAAAGTCTACTTTTAGTTCGTTGAGAATTCTTCATACTTCTTTTCCTAGAGGTTGTATTAGTATATAATCCTACCAACAATTCCCTTCTTTCCATATCCATGCCACCATCTGCATATTTGGGACATTGTGATGTGGGCTAATCTCACTAGAGTTAGATCATTCACTCAGAGTGGTTTTGATTTGCATTTCTGTGATCATTAGAGACAGTGAGCATTTTTTTCATGTGTTAGTCATTTACTGTCATCTTCAGAGAAGTTTTTGTTCATGTCTCTTGGCCACTTAAAAATGGGTTATTTACTCTTTTCTTATCGATTACTTAGATTTCTGTAGATTCTAATTATCACCCCTTTGTCAGATATGTAGCCTGCAAATATATTCTCCCATTCTAACAACTGTTTGATTTAGTTGTGGTACCCTTAGCTGTGTAGAAGGTTTTTAGCTTGATCATATCCCATTAATAGGTGGGCATTTTTTAAACTGATAGAGGCCATCTATAACAAACCCACAGTCAATATCATACTGAAGGAACTAAAACTGAAAGCATTTCCACTTAGATCTGGAACTAGACAAGGACGTACACCATCAGTAACTATACTGCTATTCAGTATAGTTCTGGAAGTTGTAGCCATTGAAGTCAGGCAAGAGAAGGAGATCAAGGGTATTCAAATGGGGACAGATGAGGTCAAACTCTCATTCTTTGTAAATAACATGATCTTATACCTGGAGAACCCCCGGATCTCCACTACAAACCTCTTAGAAGTGATCAATAAATATTGTAACATCTCAACATAGAAAATCAATGTCAACAAATCAGTAGCCTTCATATATGCAAATGACAGTCAAGCTAGGAATCAAATCAAAAACAAAATACCATTTATAGTAGCTCCAAAGAATATGAAATACCTGGGAATGTATATAACAAAGGATATGAAGGATCTCTATAAGGATAACTATGAAAGTCTGAGAAAAGAAATAGCAGAAGTCATTAACAAATGTAATAACATAACATACTCAAGGCTGGGAAGAACCAATATTGTTAAAATAACCATACTACCCAAAGCAATCTACAGATTTAATAATGCCCATCAAAGCACCGAAGACATACTTTGAAGAACTTGAAAAAATAGTACTTCATTTTATTACATGGTACCATAAAAATCCCTGAATTGCCAATACAATTTTAAGAAATAAAAACAAATCTGAATGCATCGGTGGTAACTGGATATGTTACCAGATTTCAGGTTCTACTACAAGTCTATAGTGATCAAAACAGCATGGTCCCAGCACAAAAATAGAAATATGGATCTATGGAATAGTACGGAGAACCTAGAGATGAACCTAGCCACATATTGCCATCTGATCTTTGATAGCATGCACCTGGGAAAGAATCCCTATTTAATAAATGTTGCATGGAGAACTGATTAGCCACATGTAGAAGACTGAAACTGGACCTGCAACTCTCAACCACTGACGAAAACTGACACTCGCTGGATAAAATATTTAAATGTAAGACATGAAACAATAAAAATTCTAGAATAGTGTGGAGAAAATGCTCCATAAAATTGGCCTGGGAAAAGATTTTATGAAGAAGAGCCCCTTGGCAGTTACAGAACACCAAAGATGCTATCATTCTTGATGATATGTTCTGCCTGCCTTAACTACCTTTTTCCATAACATCTTCCCCATTTCAGTGGGCGTGTATCCTTGCCATTTCTACTTCTCCCTTTCCGTGTATAATTATCTCATTTATGCCCAGAGGCATCCTTAGCTGGATAGTCTTTTGTATCTTTCACCTGGGTTGTTCATGAAAGTAATTTCCTATGAAAAAGTAATTTTTTTGTTAGGCTTACAAACAAATACATACCAAAAGAATGGTTCAACTAGTGAGAAATGATGGCACTCTGGGGACACTCAGGGAGCCCAAACCATTTCAACACCATATTCATTTTCCAATGTGGATGTGTCTTAATTATACCATGAGAAAGGGAAGAAAACATAAAGAGTGAATGTCCTAGACTCTGTCTGTCCCTGGACTCATTTGCTTCTTTTTTTTTTTTTTTTTACTAAATCATAATTGTATACATTGATATGATCATGGGGCATCATACACTCGCTTCATAAACCATTTGACACATTTTTATCACAGTGGTTAACATAGCCTTTCTGGCGTTATCTCAGTTACTGTGCCAAAACATTTACATTCTACATTTACCAAGTTTCGCAAATACCCCTGTAAGATGCACCACAGGTGTGATCCCACTGATTCCCCTCCCTCTACCCACCCCCCCACTTTCCCACTTCCCCCTATTGTTAAGTTGTAGCTGGGTTATAGCTTTCATGTGAGAGTCCCAAATTAGTTTCATAGTAGGGCTGTGTACATTGGGTACTTTTTCTTCCATTCTTGGGATACTTTACTAAGAAGAATATGTTCCAGCTCCATCCATGCAAACATGAAAGAGGTAAAGTCTCCATCTTTCTTTAAGGCTGCATAGTATTCCATGGTATACATATACCACAATTTATTAATCCATTCGTGGATCGATGGGCACTTGGGCTTTTTCCATGACTTAGCTATTATGAATTGGGCTGCAATAAACATTCTGGTACAAATATCTTTGTTATGTTGTGATTTTTGGTCTTCTGGGTATATGCCCAGCAGAGGAATTACAGGATTGAATGGCAGATCTATTTTTAGATCTCTGAGTGTTCTCCATATATCTTTCCAAAAGGAATGTATTAATTTGCATTCCCACCAGCAGTGCAGAAGTGTTCCCTTTTCTCCGCATCCACGCCAACATCTCTGGTCTTGAGATTTTGTGATATAGGCTAGTCTCATTGGAGTTAGATGATATCTCAAAGTAGTTTTGATTTGCATTTCTCTGATGATTAAAGATGATGAGCATTTTTTCATATGTCTGAAGGCCTTGCGCCTGTCTTCTTCAGAGAAGTTTCTCTTCAAATCCCTTGCCCAGCCTGCGATGGGATCCCTTGTTTTTTTCTTGCTGATGCGTTTGAGTTCTCTGTGGATTCTGGTTATTAAACCTTTGTCAGAGATATACCCTGCAAATATCTTCTCCCATTCTGAGGGCTGTCTGCTTGCTCTGCTTACTGTGTTCTTAGCTGTGCAGAAGCTTTTTAGTTTGATCAAGTCCCAGTAATGTATTTTTGAAGCTGCTTCAATTGCCCGGGGGGTTCTCCTCATGAAATACTCACCCAGACCAATTTCTTCAAGGGTTTTCCCTGCATTCTCCTCTAGTATTTTTATAGTTTTATGTTTTAAGTTTAAATCTTTAATCCAATGAGAGTCTATCTTAGTTAATGGTGAAAGGTGTGGGTCCAATTTCAGTCTTCTGCAGGTTGCCAGCCAGTTCACCCAGCACCATTTGTTAAATAGGGAATCTTTTCCCCACTGAATGTTTTTAATTGGCTTGTCAAAAATCAAATAGCGGTAAGTAGCTGGATTCATCTCTTGGTTCTCTATTCTGTTCCAGATATCTACTTCTCTGTTTTTGTGCCAATACCATGCTGTTTTGATCAC